>NC_057725.1:28565328-28639245 GCF_004010195.1 Chiloscyllium plagiosum
GGTCTCTAAAGAAGGAGGCCATTTGGTGTGTTCTGTGGTGGAACTGGTCCTCCTGGGAGCAGATCTGGCGGAGGCGGAGGAATTGGGAATACGGGATGGCATTTTTGCAAGAGGTATGGTGGGAAGAGGTGTAATCCAGGTAGCTGTGGGTCGGTGGGTTTGTAGAAAATGTCAGTGTCAAGTCGTTCGTCACTGATGGAGATGGAGAGGTCCAGGAAGGGGAGGGAGGTGTCAGAGATGGTCCAGGTAAATTTAAGGTCAGGGTGGAATGTGTTGGTGAAGTTGATGAATTGCTCAACCTCCTCGCGGGAGCACGAGGTGGCGCCAATGCAGTCATCGCCAATGCAGTGATAGGACTGTGTCCCAGTTGAGGAGGCAAGGATCAGACAGGGCTCCAGAGGGTTACAAGATAGTCAGGAAGGAACTGAAGAATGGAGTTAGGAGAGCTGGAAGGGGGCATGAAAAAGCTTTAGTGGTAGGATTAAGGAAAACCCCAAGGCATTCTACACTTATATGAGGAACAAGAGAGTGGACAGAGTGAGGGTAGGGCCAATCAGGGATAGTGGAGGGAACTTGTGCCTGGAGTCAGAGGAGGTAGGAGAGGTCCTTAATGAACACTTTGCTTCAGCATTCACGACTGAGAGGGACCTTGTCGTTTGTGACGACAGCGTGAAACAGACTGATATGCTCGAACGTCTGATGTTAAAAAAGAGGATCTGCTGAAAATTTTGAAAACATAAGAATATATAAATAACCTGGGCCATATGGGTATAACCAAGGATACTACAGGAAACGAGGGAAGAGATTGCTGCACCTTTGGCAATGTTCTCTGCAACCTCACTGTCCACTGGGAGTAGTGCCACATGATTGGAGGTTGGCACATGTTATTCCCTTGTTCAAGAAAGGGAGTAGGGATAACCCTCGTAATTACAGACCAGTCAATCTCACGTCTATGGTGGGTAAAGAATTGGAGAGGATTCTGAGAGACAGGATTTGATTACTTGGACAACCAAAGTTTGATCAGAGATAGTCAGCATGGCTTTGAGGGGCAGGTCATGCCTCACAAACTTAACCCAATTATTTGATGTGACAAAACACATTGATGAAGATAGAGCAGTGATGTGGTATACATAGATTTTAGCAAGGCATTTGATAAGGTTCCCCATGGTAGGCTCATTCACAAAGTAAAGAGGCATATGATACGGGGTAACGTGGCTGTCTCAATACAGAACTGGCTGGCCCATAGAAGAGAGAGGGTAGTGGTAATGGCAAGTGTTCAGCCTGGATCGGTTCTGGGACCTCTGCTCTTTATGGTTTTTTATAAATGACTTGGATGAGGAAGTCGAAGGGTAGGTTGGTAAGTTTGCTGATGACACGAAGATTGGTGGAGCGGTAGATAGTGTGGAGGGCTGTTGTATGTTGCAACGGGACATTGACAAGATGCAGATCTGGGCTGAGAAGTGGCAGATGGAGTTCAACCTGGAAAAAAGTGTCAAGTGATTCATTTTGGAAGGTCAAATTTGAATGCAGAATACAGGGTTAAAGATGAGATTCTTTGCAGTGCAGAGGAACAGAGGGATTTTGGGGTCCATGGTCATTGATCCCTCAAAGGTGCCACCCAGGTTGATGGGACTGTTAAAGTGGCGTATGGTGTGTTGGCTTTCATTAGCAGGGGATTGGGTTTAAAAGCTGCAAGGTTATGCTGCAGCTCTATAGAGCCTTGGTTAGGTCACACTTGCAATATTGTGTTCAGTTCTGGTCACCTCATTATGAGAAGGGTGTGAAAGCTTTAGAGAGGGTTCAGAGGAGAACTACCAGGATGCTGCCTGGAATGGAGGTCACATCTTATGAAGAAAGGCTTTTCTCACTGGAGTGAAGAAGGGTGACAGGCAACTTGATAGAGGTGTACAAGATGATGAGAGGCATAGATAGAGTGAATAGTCAGACTTTTTCCCAGGGCAGAAATAGCTATCACAAGGGGGCATAACTTTAAAGGTAATTGGAGGAAGATTATGGGATGATATCAGTGGTCAGTTCTTTACACAGTGGTAGGTGTTCGGAATGCACTGCCAGTGGTATAGTACAATCAGCTACATTAGGGACATTTAAGCGACCCTTGCATAGGCACATGAATTATAGGAAAATGAAGGGTTCAGGTTAGTTTGATCTCAGAGTAGGATAAAAGGTCGACACAACATCGAGGGCCGAAGGCCCTGTACTGTGCTGTACTATTCTATGTTCTATGTTAACTGCAAAATTACGATTTTTGTGTGACCTACTTAATAGCCAACATATCAAGACTGAAAAAAAATCAAGAGACTTACACTGCTGAAAAGTTAGCAAATATGAAAACATTATTACATGATGTTAGTTTGTGTTGCCAAACAGGGTGATGCTGGCAACGGTCACATACTGACAACTGAAGAACATCATATCTACAATTAGGGGAGGTAATGTCACAAGTACACCAACCGGTGCCTTAGTCACCACACTCAGTCACCACACTTATTGATCATTTTCCTTTACTTCTCCCCCAAATATTTGAATAAATATTTGAAAGAGAAATATTTACAGGACAATGATGAAAGAGCAGGTAAGTTGGACTAATCGAATGAGTAGCTGTTTCAAAGAGCTAGGACATACATAAGCCGAATGGCTTCCTCTATCTAAATCAGCCAGGGATCAAAAACATTTACAACTTTAAAACAATACAAGATTTAGTATTAATGATAATCTGACCAATTTAGAAACTAACCTGTTTCCAATCTGTGATGCGTATAACAGTTAAGACCCTGACAGCATGGAAGATTTAAAATAACATTTTTCACCTTGAGTCACTGACTGCAACAAAGCAGAGCTTTTTAAATATCACGTTGCCTTATGACAGGACACAGTGCTGTGTTGGTTATAATGCAGTCAGTCGGTACCAAACTTCAATCACTTCCCACAACCATGAGAATGGGGCAAAAAAAAAAAACTGGTTCAACATTTCCATTTTGGAACATAATGTTTAGATTTTTTTTAAAAGAGGGCAAGATCATCTTCCTAAGATTCTTTTCAACCAGAAGTAGTATAACTTGTATGCCTGGCTCTGACACTGAAGGGATGTATTCAATCCAAGGTAAAGGCTGTTAGAAAACTTTCTGATCTATCACATATAACTCAAAACCTAAACTGATGCTAATAAAGTAAATTTAAATAAAAAACTGGACTTCATTAAAAATCCAAGAGAATATCAATCCAGACATGCTCAAAGTAGAATCATTCTAATACTGCTTTACACAACCATCACAAACCAAATTTAGTTTTTTTTATAAAGATGCTGAAAATGGAAGTCCCACAAATAAATGCTGATTTAAAGAGGTTTTGATAATGCTCACTGAACAGCTTTAGGTTTGAACTGTAATTGCTTAACAGTTCAAATTTTATAATCTTGGCTGCCAGGGATCTTCCTAAAGAATGGAATGGTATAAATATGAAGCCTTTCACTACTTCCAAGCAAGCATCAGTAAGCCAATAGAATGCTTTTTAAGTGTAATCACAGGTACAATACGAGGAAGCTGAGCAACAAATTTGTGCACAGTAAGATCTGTCAAATGAGACAGAAAATTTTCAGCTTCAGTAATTAATGTTTGCAAAGACCAGATCATTAGGGAGAAATGTCATTCTCTTTGAAACAGCACCGTACTACTTTTATTTTCACCCAAAGGAGCCTGGCTGTAACATCTTGGCCAAAAGACAGTGCAGTGCTTTAGTACTGCCACCCGGATAGCACACTTAGGTTCCCAGAACAGGACTTGAACCCACATGTTAACTCAGCAGCACAAGTGTTACCACTTAGCATCATGTGGCACCAATTCTGAATTATGATAAAGGTGTATTACATTATTTTTGGGAATTTGGATTTTTTTTAAAAGTAAAAATAAATAGATTTGGATTTTAGTCTGTGGAGATAAAAGTTTTGTTTTAAAGGGGTTATAAAATTATTTGGCACAATGAAGTAAATGCATCATTTCCAAGAAGGTAAGTGACTCCTTACAGTATATGAAGGAGTGTTTAAACAAGAGGAACTTTTATGACAGGAAGAAAACAGACCAGTTGCCATGAGCCATTTGAGCTCAATTATCAAGAAGTTTCATCCTAACAGAAGGACAGTTTTCTAGTTTGTAGAAACTTGAGGTTAAGGGAGTTTGCAAAGTCACCAATCTGAGAAACTGCGTAGAAGCTTTCAATCTGTCAGATCTGACATGAGGTTCAAGGTTCAAGAACTGGAAAAACATCTTTTGACCATCCGTACTAGAAAAAAAATCAGTTAGGTAAAAAATGAAGAGGAGAAAATAGGAGTGATATTTCACTGGGATTGAGTATCTGGATATTGTTGGGAAAGGAATATAATCACTCTTTTTGCATTTAGATCAAGAAGATATTAAGATCTTTCTAAACTTTATTACTTATAGCTTTTTCTCCCCTTTTATGCAGTACTTCTATTATAAAACACTGGTGGTCCAGAGTGAATATGTTCCATGACAAACCACCATAGTGACCAAATGCAAATTTAAACTTATGATCTAGCAAGGCCAGGAATAGGGAAGGCAAATGGAATGTTTTCCTTTAATTCAAAATATACAAGGCACTAATCAGACCATATCTGGAAAACTGTAAATAGTTTTGGGCCCCTTTTCTAAGGAAAGATATAGAGGCAGCCCAGAGAAGTTTCACTAGGCTGGTAGCGGGTATGAAGGAACTGTTTTATGAGGAGACGTGGTGTAGGTTGGACCTGTAATCACTGGCGCTCAGAAGAATGAGGTATGACTTTAATGAAACATGCAAACTTCTCAGGGACTTTACACAGTAAAGGTGGAAAGAATGTTTCCCCTTACGGGAAAGTATAGCACCAGAAGGCATATCTCAATCTCAAAATAAGAGGTCTCATATTCAGGACAGAGTTGAGGAGCAATTTCTACTCTCAGAAGGCAGTGAATCCGTGAAATTCTTTACTACAGAGGCTGTTGAGCCTATCTTGTTAGGTTTATGCAAGACTGAGATGGGTAGATTTTTAACCAGTTAGAGAACCAAAGGTTATAGGGAAAAGACAGGCAAGTGAAATTGTGAATTACCAGAACAGCAGTGATCTCATTGTATGGCAGAGCAGACTCAATGCACTGAATGGCATACTTCTGCTTCTACATTTTATGGTCTTAAGGTTTCACTCTGAAATCTGAATTGGACAGTATAACCGTCAAATGGGATAATAACAAAAGAATTTTCTGACATCACATATTCACAGAATAAAGCTAACCAACTTAAAATAAAGTCCTAGAGGATCAAAGAGCTGATCACTCATTAGAGAGACGGGACTGGTGGTGGTTATTCTGAGGATCACCATGTCTCAGACGAGGTGAGAGTTGGGAAGGAGTGTCTTTTATGGCAACCTCAGCTAGCATGGGAAATAAACCAACGCTGTTGATGTTACACTGTATTCCAAATCAGTCATTCAGCAAACTGACCCTCAATTTACAAGAATATTCACAAACTCATTTAGGGCCCAAGGGGTCAGAAGTTAGACAATGGTTTGATATTTTGAGATTGAAGCTGTAAGGAGTGGAACAAGGTAAGAGTGGAAAGCAATGCTTGGTTTGCAACATGGACCACAGACACTACTATGCATCTTAAGCACCAAGATGGCTTGGGGTAGCAGGGGTGGTGTGGGTTGGGGGAAAGAAAGAAATACACTGAATCATCTGTGGTAAACTGACATTCCAAAAGAATGAATGCAATTTATAGATAGCATATACACTGATAAATTCAGTACAAGAGGACAAAAGGTTATAGCATGCACAAACTAAGACCTACTTTCTTGTCATCCGCACTCATTTGACACATAAGCATGTTTATGTTATCAGTGTTCCACACCCATGAATGGCTTGTGAAGTATTCAACCAACATCATTGATCTGTGCAGCCGATTAATGACTTTCATCATCCTAAACACAAGAAAGTCAGGTTAATCATCACAACAGAAGGACAGTAGCTGTACATCTTTTTGGCATGAAAACAAATTGGCAGATACAACAAACAGCACATCACTCTGATACAACTCAAACTGTAAAGTTAATTTCTGAAAAAAATTACAACATAACGATTAAAATTTTAAAAGATTAAATCTCTTCGATTTTCTTTAAAGCGATCTGGTGACAAAAACAATGAACCATGGACAAATTTACTGAAGGAATCATTGGTTATAAACTCCATAATTTCAATGGAATTACACTTACCCTCTTAGTTAGTTCATAAGTAAAAGCAGAATTTCAAAAGGTACTTATCAACAATAGGATATGCAGCCATCTCAGTGTAGCTCAGCACCAAGATGAAATATCAAGTGTCAGCACAGAAATTTAACAACAAATTAAAGAACAAATAGCCAAGCATCAGAGCATTTTCAAAATTCCATGAGTCTGATACTCCAGTAATTGTTTTTCTAGGGGGGGGGGATAAAATCAGCTGTAAGAATCTTCAAGTGTTAAAAATCAAAACCAGAAGCACAAAATATGGTTATTGAAAGCAAATCCATCAGTAACTAAACTGTACTTTGCCAGAGATGTTGTCCGTAAGCAGTCAAAACTAATAATGCCATTTTCCTCTTTGCAAATAGGCTTTACATGGGCAAATATTACCATTTTCAGGAGTTACAAGAAAGTTTTCAATTCAACAAACTTTCTGATTTCTCACTGATTTCCAAAGTCGAAGCTATATGAGGCAAAGTACCATGCAGTGTATGAAACTGGCATTGTAAAGCTGAAAATTTCACTGCAAGTCTTATCATATATTTTACATCTATGCTATAATTTGGTTAGAATCAGACATACTGGAATCCAGATTTACTGGTTAGTATTTGCAATTACTTAAAACCAGAACCACCAGTTTATTAAGGTGTGCCAAATTGTTTTTTTTGCATTGTGCAAAATTTCACTATGTTGAAATAATATGGACAATTCCTGAAATCACTTCGAAGAAATGATAAGCTGCGCTGAACAATGATCAAAATCTACTTCCCAAAACTGCCATGCTGTGGATCAACACCACTGATGTAGGTGCAGTGTAGAAAGATAATGGACTCACATTAATCATCAGCCCACTTCAAATTTGCTTCATTGGTCAACACTCTTGCGACTGCAAAATGTCAGAACTCTTTTTTTATAATTTTCATTTAGTGAACATTTGCTGTGCACTCAGGGTTCAGAAGATGAGAAATGTAAATTTCAGGAGGAAATACCCTGACGACAAAATCAAATTGGTTCTTAAACAATTGTAGAGTTTTTGTTTTCTACCACACCAATCACTTTTCTAAACATGATCACTCCAAGAAATCCATAACATCAGTCCTCAATTTGCCGGATACTAGCTTGAACTAGTATTCTCTTGTTCTAATCTTGCAATATAATATACACATTCCATACTATTCATCATGTTGTATAACTTGAATAAATGAATAAAACAGTCAACAGCAAACAATGTAAATGTGAATATTTGATGCAATTGTGTTGCATCTAGTTTGAAATGATAGCTTTAGGCTGAGACAAATAAATGAAACAAATTGAATTATACTACACAGAAAAAGACCAATCAGGCCAACTAGACTAGGAAGTGACTTCTCTTTATATGCCATTCTATTATGTTACTGTCTCTTGTCAAGCACCCAAAATATTTATTTTCCTTTGATCACATGTATGCACCAAGCCTCACCTTAAATGTATTTGTGCTCTCAGCTTCAAATATAGAATCAAAGCAGAAAATTATTAGGAAATTGATATAGACATAAAACTTTGAAGACTAGCTCTCGTCTCAGGTGGATCAAAGTTGAATGCATTTCTTCAGCATACGTTGCTGCAACTAGGTGAAACAAATCACTTTTAAAAATGATGATGTAAAACGTTTATTGGTCACCTATAGGTTTTTAAATTATGAAAGGTTTTAATACAATGGTTACAGAGAGAATGTTTCCTTTATGAGGTAACAGCATACAAAAAGGACATCAATATAAGACAGTGACAAGAGATCCAATAATAATGGTATTGGTGCATTAATGCAGAGACTACACAAGCATTTGAGGGAAGAAGAACATAAGAATGAGGAGCAGGAGGAGGCTGCCCGGCCCTTCGAGCCTGCTCTGCCATTCAATAAGATCATGGCCAATCTTATTGGGGACTCAACTCCGCTTACCTGTGTTTTCACCATATCCCTCAATTCCTATATTTTTCAAAGAAGTATTTACCTTAGCTTTAAAGGTGATTATTGAAGCATGGGGAAGGAATTCCATGGATTAACAACCCTCTGGGTGAAGAAGCTCCTTCTCAGTTCAGTTCTAAACCTGCTTCCTCCAATCTTGAGGCCATGCCCTTTTGTCCTAGTTTCACCTACCAGTGGAAACATCCTATTTATTTATACTTTATCAATTGCTTTCGTAATTTTAGATGCTTCTATAAGATCCCCACTCATTCTTCTGAATTCCAATGAATATAATCCCAATCAACACAGTCTCTTGCTATAAGCCAACCCCCTCAACTCTGGAATCAACCTAGTCAACCTCCTCTACACCTCCTCCAGTGCTAGTACATCCTTTAAGTAAGGAGACCAAATCTGCACACAGTACTCCAGGCGTGGCCTCACCAGCACCTTGTATAACTTTAAATTAACCTCTCTGCTTTTAAACTCAACCCCTTTAGCAATGAAGGACAAAATTCCATTTGCCTTCCTAATTACTTGTAGTACTTGCAGACCAGCCTTCTGTGATTCATGCACAAGGACACCCAGGTCCCTCTGCACAGCAGCATGCTGCAAATTCTTACTATTCAAGTAGTAATCTATTTTGCTGTTACTTCTACCAAAATGTATGACTTTACATTTACTAACATTGTATCCCATCTGCCAAATCTGTGTCCAACTCACTCAATGTATCTATATTCCTCCGCGGAGTTTCACAGTCCTCTGCACACTTGCTCTACCACTCATCTTAAAGTCATCTGCAAATTTTGACACCGTACACGTGGTCCCCAACTCCAAATTATCTATATAAATTGTAAATAATTGTGGTCCCAACACCGAGCCCTAAGGCACACCACAAGTCACTGATTGCCAGCCAGAATAGCACTCATTTATCTCCACTCTTTGCTTCCTGTCAGTAAACCAATCTTCTATCCACGCTAATACTCTACCCCTAACACCATGCATCCTTATCTTACACAGCAGGCTCATGAGTGGCACATTGTCAAAGGCCTTTTGGAAATCTAGGTACACCACATCTACTGGGTCTCCGTTGTCCACCTTACTTGAAACGTCCTCATGGAATTCAAAAAGATTTGTGAAGCATGACCTGCCATTCATGAACCCATGCTCTGTCTGTATAATGGGACAATTTTTCAAGATGCCCTTCTATTTCTTCCTTGATAATAGACTCAGGCATCTTCCCCACTACAGAGGTTAAGCTCAATGGTCTATAATTTCCCACCTTTTGTCTACTTCCCTTTTTAAACAGTGGCGTCACATTTGCTATTTTCCAATCTACTGGAACTGCCCCAGACTCCAGCGAACTTTGGAAAACTACCACCAGTCCATCTGCTATTTCTCTGGCCATCTCTTTTAGTACCCTGGGATGCATTCCACTAGGGCCTGGAGACTTATCTATCCTTAGCTCCATTAGTTTACCCAACACTGTTTCTAAGTCCTCACCTACCTTTGTCACTTCGTCACTTACATGCAAGTTATTAGTATCCACCACTGTAAAGACTGATGCAAAATACCTGTTCAATGCCTCAGCCATTTCATCATATCCCATAACCACCTGCCCCTTCTCATCCTCTAAAGGAACATTTATTTTAGCCACTCTTCTTCATTTTATACATTTATAGAAACTTTTTCTATCTGCCTTTATATTCCTTGTTAGTTTTCTCTCATACTCTATCTTACTTTTCTTTATAGCTATTTCTGTGGTTTTCTGTTGACCTTTAAAGTTTTCCCAAATCTTCTAGATTCCTGCTGTTTTTGGCCACTTTGTATGTCTTCTCCTTCACTTTGATAGCCTGCCTTATTTCCCATGGCAGATTACCCCTCCTCTTACAGTTCTTCCTTCTCACCAGAATATACTTTTGCTGAGCACTTTGAAAAATTGAAGTTCCTCCACTGCTCATCAACTGTCACACCATAAAGTCTTTGTTTCCAGTCTACTTTAACCAGGTCCTCCCTCATTCTATCATAGGCCCCCTTATTCAAGCACAGGGCCCTGGTATTGGATTTTATCTTCACACTATCCAGCTGTATTTTAAATTCAATCATACTGTGATCATCCCTTCCAAGAGGATCCCTGGCTATGAGGTCATTAATTATTCCTGTCTCATTACACAGGTCCAGATCTAAGATAGCTTGCTCCCTCGTCGGTTCATACATGCTTTTCAAGAAAACTATCACGATACACTCAACGAGCTCTTCCTTAAGCCTATCCTGACCGAGCTGGTTCGACCAATCTACATGCATTTTAAAATCCCCCTTGATAATAGCTGTACCATTTTTACGGGCGTTAGTTTTTTTCTTGTTTATTGCCCACCCCAATGTGATGTTATTATTTGGTGTGCCTACCAGTGACTTTTTCTTCTTGGAATTCCTAATTTCCAAACGGATTCGACCTCATGCGCCATAGAACCTATATCATCTCTCAGCACCACCCTGACGTCGTCCTTGAATATCAAAGCTACACCACCTCCCTTGCATTCCTGTTTGCCCTTCCGAATAATCTGGTGCCCCCGGGTATTTAATACACAGTCATGACCATGACACCAAGAGAACAGAGGGCTGCAATATTATACTTAGATGAGAAATTACAAAGATTAGAAAAAAATGAAAAGGGGTTCAAGTACAGCATAAAAACCAGCCTGGACTGTTTTAGTCAGTCAGTTTCTGTGCTTTTTTTTTGTAGCCCGAACAACACCATGTAAAATAAACTAGAACAATTTAATTCATCTTCCTGCTTGACCACTGTATCAGTAGTTACCTTTGTTTCCAGCAATTAAACTGCTACTTCTAGTTACTCATGCCAAGAGGTCTGATGTCATGGTATGGCAGCTTCTGTCCCATGCCATCCTCACATATCCACTGAAGCATGTTTGCAAGCACTCTGCAATTTGACTTCCAACTAAGCATGAACCAAACCCTCTTTCTGCTGCCCTCTACTTTACACTGTAACTGAGGTCTCCGTCACTTTACAGCTCTGATCAAATGACTGAAATACTAATATTGTCCTTTCTGGATGCAATCTTTATGAATTTATTTTGCTCATTCAATTTTATTTACCAATTCATTTTTCTTAAGAGTCTGTACACAGAACTTCTAGCATGTATTTAAGCAACACACTTTCTTCCATAGACCTATATTTATTGTTCAGCACCTTGAGTATTTCTTTTCCTTGATATAAACTTAATTTTTCTTGTTGTTAATACATTCTTCATCTTCACAAAATTATTGCTGGCCATCTCGATCTTTTGACTAACTTTTGTATCACATCTGCCAACTTGTGTTATGATTTGTCCTAAATAGATAAACTTAACTACTTGTTTCAGTTTGACACAATCCACTTAAATCTTCCCTCTAGTTTTTTCAAATTCATTCCTTTCGGCTAGTATTGTTTCTGGCTTTTGGGTGTCTTACTTAATCTATATTTCTAGCTTTAACTTGATCCATGATAAGTTCTGCTATAAAGGACATTTCGTGAACACAAATTTGCTATGACATGATTGGCGAATTGGGGACACTTTTTAAAAGCGTGAAGTTTTAAAGCATGTATTGGTTAATAACACGATTCTAGCCCTATTAGTTTCAATGGTGCAGCTATTATGCGATTTTCTTATAACATGGGATTGCACAAGAACGAAACTACCTTGTTATAGCATAACTGACTGTATTTAACTTCTGATTCTGCAAGCAGAATTTGTTAGTCAGTGTATGGCAAACGTCTTTTTAAAAATTTAATCTGTTTCTCTAATTAACCTGTTCAGAGATGTTATTATATACCTCTCGGGTCAGGGGTAGGGCCTACCTCAAATTTGTTATGTTCTTGCCTACAATCAGTTTCAGCTCATTTGGTGTGATATCATCACCCTATTGTACAGGAAGGCTGGGAATGGCCAAAAAAGGCAGAAGGGTCGGAAAATCATAACACGTTGCTATGACAAGGGCTAAAAAGGCAATTAAGCAACATAAAGTACTTCTTTAAATGTGAAGACATCTTCATGACTTTTTTTAAGTTTTAAAAGAGAAGCTGTACTGGCACCACAAAAAGCACCCCCACCCTTCTCCCCTCCATGCACATCTCAGGAACAATTATTGGTAATGGGCATGCAGCAATCATGAGTACCCAAGTAAGAGCAGTCTCCACAAAGATGGTGACAAAGCTGAAATAAGGGCAAAGAAGGGTTCTTGGGAAAATAGGCAGCCAGCCCAAGAGACTGAAAAAAAAGAGCATCCTCATTGACAATCTGGCAGCTTTTTAGAAAAAAAATAAACAGTTCCTCTAACCAGAGGTAAAACTGTGAAAGTTAAATTGTGAAACGGCTAACAGCATCTGCTGTCAAGACAAGAATGTTGGAATGAAGAATTTCCCTTAATGTGGGCTGCACAGGGTCTTTATGTAATAGACTGCTGCGACTTTAATCAATGGACATATGTGGCTGCGCAAACCACAACAAGAGGTGCTCTCAAGATTAAATTAGATTAAAGCAAAGATTTGCTCGCAATGCAGCTGACTGTGCTACGCCTGACAAAGCAGTATTTGTAATGTTGTTTGCGAGCCTTGAATTTAGAGTTCAAATCTCCTGCGCCAACATTACATCCTACAATTCACAGAACACTCGCCAAAACATTAACTTATTGCAGTAGCTACCAAGGCCAATCTAGTACAACTCCAATTGTTAGCCAATAATATTTCCAGTTGAAAGTAAACATGGAACAAATTATGACAGTCAGGTGACAGAGCAGCATCATTTTTTGAAAACACATCAACCAAGGACTTCAAAAATAAGCATAACACTAAATTCCCAAGGACAATCTCAAGCCTTGGAGAATAGAATACAAATATAGTCTGATTATATTTTGCAAACAGTACAAGAATTCTTACTGTTACTGAAAATTTTTTCCCTGCATCCACATGTTTTCTTACACAAACAGTGGACAACGGTTTCAGCATCAAAACCATCATTTAAGTCAGTCAATCTAGACTTGACTGTCTCAAAGACTCAGACGATGACACTAAAGGAGTTGGGGTAGGTGGGAAGGAAGATAAGAAGAGAAGGAGGGAGGGTAGGGAGAGAACTAGGGACTATCAAACCAGTTAGTAAATTATGGCGACTGACCTTCCCAATCCCTGGGTTGTTGTCCTGATCATGTCTAAAGAGATTTTGCCAAGGCAAAGTGTGTCACTGATAATTAGATCCAGATTTCAATGTTTAGGAGCTGACAGAAAAACCCAATGACAGCTAGCTCAGGTTTTAAATTCAGTCACTATGTATAGCATGATCTAAAGGAATAGCTTCAACTCCCAACAAATTATGACAGTCAGGTGACAGAACAGCATCATTTTTTTGAAAACGCATCAACCAAGGTGGCTCAATGATTAGCACGGCTGCCTCACAGCACCAGGGTCCCAGGTTTGAATCCAGCCTCGGGCGAGTGCCTGTGTGGAGTCTGTACATTCTCCCTGTGTCTGTGTAGGTTTCCTCTGGGTGCTCTGGTTTCCTCCCACGGTGCAGGTTAGGTGAATTGGCCATGCTAAATTGCCCATAGTGTTAGGTGCAATAGTCAGAGGGAAATGGGTCTGGTTGGGTTACTCTTCGGAGGTCGATGTGGACTCGTTGGGCCGAACGGCCTGTTTCCACACTATAGGGAATCTAATCTAATCTATAAGGTGTTGCAGTTTCCACAGTTAGTGGAAACACAGTTAGATTGGCAACACTTTTTATTAAAGCTGCAATGACAAAGATAAAGTTGCTGAATACATAGGTTGTGCCTCCAGGTACAGAGATAGACCCGACATCATCAATCCAGGCTATGAGGGCCTTTGTTCAGGTGACATTAGCAAAGTGGAAGTGGAAAAGCAATTACCTTGGAATGGATCACTGCATCAGCGCTAGTTTTGATTGCAGTCGGTACTTGGAGTGGAATTTCCTAAGTTTTATATTTTAAAATTAGCCTGAGCTTTTAAGTCAGAGTTTTCATCTGTCCCAGGAGATCACAATGTCTAGTGGAAAGGTTATATGTTGAAATAAATAAGACACCACAGATATTAGGGAGGGAGTGGAGCATCTTTTATGTCAGAAAATAACCACGGAATAAATAAACCACTAATTAATGGGGTTTTATTTGATTTGTGCACAAATTACAGCATGGCCCTTTCAATGGATGCTACCTTAGGAAAACTCCCTATTTCAATGGTCTCCAATTCAAAGTTGCAACATTGCTCCTGATGTATTACAATTTAAATTAACCACAAAATCATTGTGATTGACAAGGTCCTATCAGAAACCAGTCAGGTACTCTTTCTAAAATGAACAATGGTAAAGAGTACACATAAACCATATTTTACATACATTTATTCCAGAGGATGGTAACTCCATGCTAAGTCTGAGAATCATTCAGTAGAAAAGATTACTTTCCTCATTATGCCTCTGCCAGGTCTTTGAGAGAACTACCCAATTAATCTCACTTCTTTGCACTTTCTTCAGAACTTGGAACAATTGTAAATATACATCCAATTTCCTTCTGAAAGCCAACATGGATGAGAGTGTCTTCCTGTGACCCCAAAGTTCCAGTAATTCAACACCAAAGGCCATGTCAGTAAAATCTAGGTTTGGCTTTTCAGTCACCAAGAACCAGTGGCACTTTCAAACCTTCAACAGCACTTTCAAAGGGACACTTTCAAAGTCTATTTTAGTAAAGAAGTTGTGAATTGGTACAAAAAGGAGGAAAAATTGCATGAAATCTTAACAATCTGACATCCTTACACAATCATGTACCACAAAACCAAATTTTGGATTTGACTTTCAAATACCCAGAAATTAAAAATTAATTTCCTGGAGACTGGAACAGGAAACAAACTAATGTGGCATCAAAAATATCAGAGTTTTCTTAGTTACTGGACAAGACAGATCTCAAATTGAAATGTGGCTTCATAGATCATATTTTGTTTTGGTTTTAACCAAGTAGTCTTTTGCTGAAATATGCAACATTGTACATTTTATTTTAACAATACAACAGAAATAACAAAAGAAATGGAAATTAAATAATGAATAAACCAGAATATCGACTTACAACATAAAATTTAAGATCTTTAAACACACTGTATAATCCCACAAATCTCAAAACCTTTTATAAACTGAAAAGATAAACAACAGCTTCTAAATAGCACCCAAAACACACCACTGGTAGTGTACCCAAAAACATAACTCATACTGTATTCACTCCAGAATCCTCAGCTCTAACACCTTAAGAGATTCAACTTAATTGCAACTTCAACTTACAGACTGGAATTGCAGATAGTTTATATACTTGACCTTAAACATACTCCGCTTTAAGTAACCTCTTCAGGGTTTTATAGGTACTATCACTCAGCTAATCTAGATTCACTATTTCCCTTCTCAGGAGCACTGGTCTCTACAAGTACATTCAGTGAAGGACATCACTGGGCTGCCCAAAGTAAAACTGAAAAAAAAGCCTTCTCAGCTATGGAGGTTTCCCTTAAGTTTACATAAACCTTCTAAATTGAAGTTTACCTTATTCCCTCATAAATCCTACCAGTGTACTTAAAAAAAACCCATTAATTCTATAGTAGGTCTCAACAAAGAAATCACCATGGCTAATTTTACAAGTTAATAATTAACTCCATCAACACAGAAAACCCATGTGTTAGTAACTCAAAACCATAAACTTAACAATTAAATCTCAATCTACACCACAGCAGTAAGCCATATCTGAAATTCGCTCCCTAAAAAATGATTTGGAAGCAGATGTAACAATAAGTTCAAAGGGAGAAGGAAAATTAGCAGGACAGTGAGGAATGGGGAAGGATAGGAATATTAGCTGACATTATTTGTTTATGTGTTGAGTGTGTCACTGGCCTTCCCTATATGCCCTTGAAAATATGATGGTGAGCTACCTTCTTGATCCATGGCATCTGGAGGGCTCTCAGAAAGGGAATTCCAGAATTCTAATGAAGCAATGTAATGAAGGAATAAAGAAACAGAAATACATTTGTAAATCAGTGTGGTGTATGACTTGGAGGTGTTGGTAATCCTCAACCATTTAGATAGCTTTTTCATTTACACAGGCATGACAAGGTCCTTCTGTGCTGCCTTGCTCTATATGACTTCACATGACCCCAGATTTGCCACTACAATGTTTGACTCTCTGAAACTTGCCCCTCCCACCTATGTAACTTACATGCTCTCTTCACGAAAACATATGCAACTCTCTAATCCCTCAACCAAGTCACAAACATATTTAATGAAAAGCTGAAACCTCAGACATATTCCTGGGAAGACATATTTAAACTTCAGGGGTGACAGTGGGAGCTACAACAAGGGAAAATATGCCAGAAACTGAAAACGTGGTAAGAAGCAAGCCGTCAAGACTGTCATTAAAGAACACAATTGGTCTGTAATGTTGCTCAGGGAGGAACAAAATGTCCCTGCAAATTCTCGCCTTTATGCAACTCCAGTATCACCACAACAGGTTTTGACACTCAGCTGCCCTGGCAAGTGACCTACAAGCCAATTACATTAAAGCTTCCACCAGCAGTTGACTACAGTCACACACAACGAGGGATATGCAAAGTCTAGACGGACAACTTTTTACATACTTTTTCATTGGTATCAGCTTAATGAAGATCTGATTTTGCCATAGAAGAAATCTAATGGTTCACAAATGTCCTTTAGGGTAGGAAATCTTTACCCAATTTGGTCTATGTATGACTCCAGACCCACAGTAATGTGGGTGGCTATTAACTGTCCTCTGGCTAATTAAGGATGGGGAATAAGTGCTAGCACAGGCAGCAATACCAACATGCCTTGAATGAAGAAGAAAAAAATAAATATGGCTTACAGAAACAGTACTGACATTTGCAGTTCACCTAGGACAACCCTGGTATACCTGGAAGGCTGCGGTGCACCGTAGTTTGAAAGACAGTTGCAACTACATTAGTGCAGACCATCCTCCCACATCCAAACTAGAAAAAGAAATTACAGTTGACAACTAAAAAATCACAGAAAGGAAATGCTTGCATTTATGCAACTCTTAACCTCAAGATATCCCAAAAGCTTAACAGCCCACTAAGTACTTTGGAAGTGCAGCCACCACTCATGTGCAATAGAAAACCCAACCATCAATTTATGCATAACAAGTTTCCACAAACAGCAATGCAATAAAGACCAGATAATCTTTTTTAGTAATTGTGATATAGGGATTCAGAGATTGGAACAACTTGTATTCGTGTAGGCTAATAGTGCATCATAAAAAATCTCAGTGTGCTTTACAGGATAACTTACAAAGCAAAATTTGACACTGAACCAAATAAGGTAATATGAAGGCCAAGGGGCGAAAACTTGCTCAAATGAGTTGGAAAGGCAGAAGGATTCAGGAAGATAATTCCAGAACTGAGGCTTGAGGCAGCAGAACACACAGCCATCAATGGTGCAATTTTAAATCATAGATGCTTAAGGAGGTTGAAACATACATCTTAGATGCCAAGAAGAACTTTTCTGCTCTTCACTGAAATAGTGCCATTAGATCTTTTATTGAGGGGACAAAACAGTTTAGCTTAATATTTCACCTTAAAGACAATGAAACACTCCTTCAAAATTATGTGGGGTTGTCAACCTAGATTTTTGTGCTTGAGTGGGACCTTACCTTTTGACTGGAAGACGAGAACATATTGTCCTGAGCCACTACTGACATCACTATTCAACAAAGACAATGGTAAAAAGTGACCACATGCAGACAGCTCACACCCAAGAAAACAAGAATCAGTTTGTAACTTGCACAAGAAGTGCAATGGAGCATTACATGTGAGTAAAATGCTTTTATAGTTCAAAGGAAAACCAGCTATTACAGAAATTTGAAATATTTACTTCTACCTTCAATTTATTAAATTATAAAATAGATCCAAATCAAGCAGAGGTTGTCAGGCTTGCAAGAGTCCAGCTATCTGATGCTAGACACGTTGCTACTTGTCTAATTTATTCACCCATCTCTTGGAAGAAGCAAAACTTAAACTAAATCAAGCTCACCAATGTCCTACCAAAAGTTCCTCTTCAACCTCTTAAAGGTCAGCAAGCAAGCCCTGGGGTGGTCCAATCTAGTTAGTTATTTCACATAATAATTAAATACATCTAATGTCTTGATAACATGTCAGTCCTTTCTGGAATGCTATTCCACAGGACTACCACACCTTTGAACAAAATTTAAACATTTAGCCTCCCTGTCAGCAGGTTTGACACAAGCAATCACCTCAAACAATCAACTTGTATTGTGTCAAAAATGTCTGCATAATTAAAATCAGCACCCTTTTAAGCGGGGACACCCGCAGTGCATTCAAACCCAAAGCAGGCATTCTGTGTTGAAAGATCATCGTTCAGGACTGCCCTCCTGAGCAATTATGGACACCTCTTTACATAAAGCCTGAGATGGGAGACACAAATATTGTAAAATACTCGACAAAAGATTTCATTAACACCTGATATAACGGTCACTTTGATCACACTTTGTATCAATATGCCAACTATTATGTCTAAACTTTGTTTATTTTGATCCAAGCTGCTGAATAATGCACTTGAAACTTAAATCTAGTATCTGGCATCTTTAATTTACACTGGGATTACTTCTCATAACTAATATAAAATACCCAAATCTAGGTAAAACATGTAATGGTTATTCTTCCCTTTCACCAATGAATAAAAATGTACTAGAACCTTTACTGGACTGCTCTTCTTTCTTTCAAGCAGCAATTTAAAAGCTGCAAGTACTTCCTACAGAATTTCAACTGCTGTTCTAACAAAGCGAGTCGACTATTTTTAGACATAAACCTGGTCTCCCTGAGGTAGCTCAATTAGCGCAGCGGGTGGGACAGCAACATCTGTTTATTGCCTTTCCACTCGTATCGTGAAAGCATATTACCTAAACTTAGCGGTGGTATCACTGCCTGAAAAATAAGGGACTATGATTTTGTTACAAGGACAAGACTGACAATTTTATCAAATTGTAATTAGAAGAATGAATATATGGATACCACTCTTTCACATTTACAGTTGACTGCATCCCTCGGCTGTGACCTCTCAATTAAACCTCAGCTGTTCCACTGCCAACTTCCAGATCAAAACAAGTAGAACAATTCAAAATATTCCAGCACTGCTGATCTTCAATAAAACTAGTTCTTTATCTAAAATTAATTTAAACTGCACATTCATAATCTGACATAAGTGGAACAATTTTTTTTGACACTGGAATGATTTCTGCAGAAGCTCAGATTTGAAACTTAATAGAATTCTTTCCCCTTTTCTACAAGACCTTTTCTTTTCCTCCCAACACTTTGCTTGCATACCACGATTACAGGGATTAACGGTTTGATAAACTGCATGAGCTAATACGCTAAAGACAAATCAGCTGGAGTTGATCTTTGACAACTAATGCTCTGACTGCTAATCCATTGGCTCAAAGACAAGTAATCTTTGAGGAGAAAGTGAGGTCTGCAGATGCTGGAGATCAGAGCTGAAAATGTGTTGCTAGAAAAGCGCAGCAGGTCAGGCAGCATCGAGGGAACAGGAGAATCAACGTTTCGGGCATAAGCCCTTCTTCAGGAATTCCTGAAGAAGGGCTCATGCCTGAAACGTCGATTCTCCTGTTCCCTGGATGCTGCCTGACCTGCTGCGCTTTTCCAGCAACACATTTTCAGCTCAAAGACAAATAAGATAATCAGTGTATAAACAAGGATAGGACTTTAAAATAACGTCATTTACAACATCATAGAAGAGTCACATTCCCTTCAATGATACCCAAAAACAAACATATGTGGGAACGTGAATATATCTCCAGATCAGCCAGCTTCTCAGGTTGATGGTTTGTCCAGTAATTGATTTAGTGAGGTTGATGTATTGGACGTTAGTAGCAGTATTTCTGTGCATACAACAGTGGCCTATCCTATTTGCTCCTGACACATTAGCATTACTGACAAGCCAATATTTATTGCCCATCCTTATTTGCACTCAAGACTTATAAGCAGAATACACAAGTAAACTTCTAGCCTTAAAATATACTAGCACTATGATATTCTGATATGCGGTTCTGTCAGACCAAACTGAGATGATAAACTTATGTAATGAAAAACAGGGAATGGTACTGAAAGGATGATCACTTACAGTTTTTGCCATAATATCACATGTTGAGATAATAGGTTTTACTCTTTTAATTAAAACTTGCTGTGAACAAAGCAAATTAACTGGATAAATCTCCAAGGACATTATCCTTCAGTCAGTAACAGGTCACCTTCTACTCCTAAACCTTTTTACAAATCCACATGGCTGCCTTCAATAATTCACAACAGTAGAATTGAGTGAAAAGTAATTAACTCGTGTCTGTGTGAATACATGCTTGCATAAAAAAAAAATTGTTTTTTAAATTGCTCAGGTTATAATTCAGATGCAGCAAATGACAAATCAACAAGTCTGAATTTGGGTAGAGAATCAATTTCAGTCAAACTGAAAAAAGTACACAGTTGGATGCTGTGACAAACTATTGCTCAAGGGAGGTGATGCCCTGGCGGTATTATCGCTGGATTGTTAATGTTCTGGGGACCTGGGTTCAAATCCTGCCATAGTAGATGGTAGAATTTGAATTCAATAAAGATCAATTTCAATAAAATTAAGAGTCTAACGACAACCATGAATCCATTGCCAAATTCCAGACAAACCCAGATAGGTCACTAATGTCCTTTAGGGAATGAAATTGCCATCCTTGCTGGTCTGTTCTACCTGTGACTCCAGACCCATAGCACAGTGGTTGAGAATTTGCTGCGCTCTAGGCAATTAGGGATGGGTAATAAATGTTGGCCTAGCCAGTGATGTCTTCATTCCATGAATGGATAAAAGAAATTGCTGTTCCACCTTTACTTAGAAAGCTAATGCCCTTTCCCTACATCTCTTGCATACTTTGACGCAATGCTGCCTAATATGTACTATTTCCATTTTAATCTATGTCACTTACAGCTCTCCAGAAAATTATCAGCTTGAAGATTTTCCTGTTTCTTGCTTTCTTCCTGACTCATATTCCTGTCTGAGAAGCCTTTCCCCAACCATGGAGTTTATTCTCAGTTGTCTGATTATTCAAACTTCCACAAGTTGGGCCTTGCTTAGCATCTTTCGCCCAGCCCAGGCTCTCATCAACATCATACAATACTTCGGACTTCCTTCACAAATGCCCTCTATAGACAGATGTTCAGTGATCTCCTCTCTTTTCTGTGAGGAAACGCAAGTGTTGGACCAGTTTTAAGCTTGCACTCTGATGTTTTTGGGCTAGCATCTATCCATAGATGGTTCCAGTCTCTCAACCATTACTATTGACAGAACTACACTTACGTTGTTTCAGCTGATATCCTAGGGAATTAATTTACAATGCTTTTCAGCTACAGCAATCGACTGCTCAAGTCTTACACGTCAATGCAGTTTTCTTAGTTAGAAGAAAAAGAATCAACATCTTTGGGATTATCAGCAATAAGGAACTAAACTGGACTAACCATATATCTTCTGTGGTTACAAAAGCAGGTCAGAGGCTAAGAATTGTGTTGCAAATCATTCATCCTGCCTCCCCAAAGCCTGCTCACCATCCACAAAACACATTTCAACAGTTGCCTGGATGTGTGCAGCTACACTGCAATGTATTTGGTTGCTGCTGAAGTATCTTCCCTCCTTCTCAGAGCCATCCTAATCATACGTCTAAACTCGAGAGGGTCAAGACTTGGAGTAGCAGGTTTTGTATGCTGGCCAGATGTGCCGACGTCATATCACAGTGCTTCAACAAATCCATCTTAAATTTATCCTAAAGATCCCTAGTAAAATTTGAAAGGATGAAGTAGGAGGAGCATGCAAGTTATAAATTTAAGATTAGTAGACCAACACTACTTCATACACAAGATAAATGCAAAAGGTTAAATAGCATTAACCATGCCATTAAAGCCCATGTTATGTGCTCCCAAAACACATCCAATGCAAAGGCTATTCTCCACTGAGCTCTTCTTACCGGGGTTTGTGACCAGTCAGCCTGAGAATAGCATCATAAAACAACGCAGGTACTGTATGACTGACAGTAATCCAGTACTGATGCAAAATAGGATTGGACCGCAGTTTTACATTTGGGCGTCTCATTGCCCGTTCTAAAGGATTCATCTTGAAGGACATATTTACATAATGCTCTGCAGAGAAAATAAGCATTACTGTTGTTTTGAACAAAGTGTACCAGACACTCATGGGACAGTAAAACATTCAAAGTCCAGGCTTCAAAGTCAAGTTACAAAAGCATTCCCACCATTTTGTTTAGAAATCAGTTTCAAAGTGCACATTTTCCATTCAGCCATGGGTTGCATCGATTAGGTGCCATCATTAGGTTTCTGCCTCAAATCAGAATAAATGGGAAATATTAAGGTGTTTATTACTTAGAACGAAAATTTGGATTCAACTTAGGAGGTGGCATTCTTGGCACTTGTTAGGATGACAGGGTCAGATTCCAATACTGTGGAGATATTTAGCTTGTTATTCCAAAATCTATATTTTAAAACAGGGCTGATACAGCCAAACGTTACTGCAGATGTAAATTAAATGCCTTGTCTAAAGTGTCAAAGAAACTTCAAGACTGGGCTATGATCTCGTGACTGATGGAATATCAAAATTCGACTGTTCAAGTCCCAACATAATACGACCAGTAACCATGGTGCGGCACGGTGGTTCAGTGGTTAGCACTGCTGCCTCAGTGCCAGGGACCCAGGTTCAGTTCCAGCCTCGGGCAACTGTCTGTATGGAGTGTGCACATTTTCCCCGTGTATGCGTGGAATTGCTCCGGTTTCCTCCCACAGTCCAAAGATGTGCAGGTCAGGTGAATTGGTCATGCTAAATTGCCCATAGTGTTAGGTGCATTAATCAGGGGTAAATGCAGGGTAGGGGAATGGGTCTAGGTGGCTTACTCTTCAGAGGGACTTGTTGGGCCGAAGGGCCAGTTTCCATACTGTAGGGAATCTAAAAGTCTCCATTGCAATGATCACAACATTCAACTATCTGCTCTTCATGATCAATTCAGAGCGTGACCTGTGTGATATACTTTAATTATATCTTTTTGAACTCATTTTAATTGCACACACTTGTTCTTTAGTATTTTCTCACTTTGTTAATTCAAGAATGCCTGGTTAAATTGGCTCCACTGAAAACACAAGTTCATTTGGGTTTGGAAGAAAGGTACCCACAAGGGACGACAACTTTTCTAGAGCAAACCTCATTGCAACCAAGCCTGAGTGGTGGGGTTGGGGATAAAGTCAATAAAGTAACAAAGCCAATTCTTTCCTTCTCTGACAAAAGCTGAACAGTTTGGGGTATCTACTTGGGATCGTGACAAATTGGGGATCTGGCCAAAACCTGATTAGATTAGATTAGATTACAGTGTGGAAACAGGCCCTTCAGCCCAACAAGTCCACACCGACCCGCCGAAGCGAAACCCACCCATACCCCGACATTTACCCCTTACCTAACACTATGGGCAATTTAGTATGGCCAATTCACCTGACCCTGCACATCTTTGGACTGTGGGAGGAAACCGGAGCACCCGGAGGAAACCCACGCAGACACGGGGAGAACGTGCAAACTCCACACAGTCAGTCGCCTGAGGCGGGAATTGAACCCGGGTCTCTGGCGCTGTGAGGCAGCAGTGCTAACCACTGTGCCAGCGTGCCGCCCACAAATCTTGCGCTCTGGAAAATTTAAATTGAATTTGAAAACACAGTCAGTTTCTCTACGCTGCTGCACAGGGCATTATGATCAATTGGTGATGAAAAACAATTTATTTACCAAAATTATTTTCTTGTCCCCAACACCCACTAATATTGAAATCTGATAAAGCAAATGAGGTGCACGAAATACATGTATCATTCAATCTGAAGAATTTGTTGAAATATATTGGCATTTCCTAAACACTTCTAAGTTCCAATGATTTCAATGGCACCTATAATTAGAAAATGTCGGCATCATTCTATATCATCCATCCAGGAATTAGATACTTGCAGACCTCCAATCAGTACATACAGATGCTAAAATTAGATGGCCTCACCCTGAAGAATCTTTGCAAGCAAATAGCTGGACAGAAAGTGTAGTTTGAGGCTTTCCTGAAGTGGAACCAAACAATGAGGTTTTTTCATAAAATATATATTGCTTCAGTTAATGATAAAGCACAGGACAAAGCTAGCCACCATTACCTTGGTTTTCTTCCAGTAAGCCTGAGGTAGACATCATACAGGAATGCTGGGGCCTTATGGCTTACAGCAATCCAGTAGTGATAGATCAAGTGATTGGAGGTTAGATTTACATTGGGCCGTCTGAAAGCCTGTTCGAGAGGATTCCTCTTGAAAGTAGATGTTACATGGTACTCTGAGGAAGAAAAGTTGCATGGTAGTATAATAATTTTTCATAATTGCTCAAAACCTCTAGTGAGGCCAAAGATTTATGGCTACAAAAGAAACATGATATCCACTGCGTAATTTTTTTTTGGTCATCACAATGTGGCACTACTGTCAGAATGTAATTTTACCGGGAAATATAAATTTACTGCAGCCATTCAGCAACAAGTTCATATTTGCATTCTAATCTATTCTGATAAATTTAATTGATATTTTTCCCGTTATTGTGTAAGAAAGAGTTTAAAAATGTGAATAAACAGATAAATAGTGCAACTTAATCAGGCCTAGTTGTACTACCATTTAATTCAGATTCAGTTGGAAAAATAAAAGTTGGACCAGAAAGAAAAAAGCAAATGTAGCCTTGGAAAGGAACACCTGAATTGAAATTTTTTTCTTATTTAAAGAAAAAGCCATGCCAAATTGACATTCAAAATAATAGGTATTTCATAGGTTCAACAGGTCTGATGCCACAGGAAATAAAGCAAGATGTTTGTTCACCAACCAGGCACCAAAACATAACTGGTTCTGAACATGTAATTCTAACTACTGCAGAATGATGAAACAAAATACACCAAACTGTAGCAATAGAATATGCATACCATGTGAGTGAACTCAGATGGATTTCCAAGTTCACATATATGTTCCAGCAGAATAAAGTCCTGATATATTTTGTTTTCTTTATTCATTATTTATTTGGAGGTATGTTAGCTCATGCTTATGTTACTGAACCAGTAATCCAGTGGCCTGTACTAATGATCGAAACACCCGAATCCAAATTCCACCAACGGAGGAGCATTTAAATCCTGTTCATAAATAAATTTGGGATAAAAACCTCATATCAGTAATAATAACCATGTAACCATCAGGTGGATGTAAAAACTCACCTGGGTTTACAAATGTTCTTTAAGCTACGTAACCTGCAGTCTTTACCAGGTCTGGCTCTTGTACAAGTGCAACTTAATCAGGCCTGCTACTTTCAAGATGTTTGACTTTTTAACTACTCTCAAACAGCCACTCACCTGTGTAGTAATGGGCAATAAACACCAGCCTTGTGAACAATACCAATACTCAAAGATTGAAAAAAAAATTCTTGATATAAGTATTACTAGCAAGGCCAACATTTATTGTACATCATAACTGCTCAAATTACTGGAGGTGAGTTGCCTTCTTTAATCCCTGGTATCAATGTACTTCTAGAGTACAGTTGGGACTGAGTTCTAGGATTTTGACCTAGAAATAATGAAGGAATAGGAAACTAAAACTTGAATATCCTTTTCCTTCAGATCTAGCAGATTTGGGCAGTGCTATCAAATGAGACTTAGCAAGTTGCTCTAGTGATTTTGTAGATGACACAAACTGCACTAATAGCAAACAGAGTGAATGTTTTACGTTGCACTCATTTAAGTGAGTGTAGTGGATTCCATACCACTTCTGATTGATTGCTTTATAGATGATGGATAATCTTTGGGAGTCAGATGAATTACTACCTGCATAACTTTCAGTTTCTGAATTGCTCCTGCAGACACAATGTGTGGCTAATTCAATTCCTGCGTAATAGGGTCAACAGGATATTGATGACAGGGATTTGACAATGGTCAAACCAAAATCAGTTTAAGGGAGTGACTGGACACTGTTGGAGGTGGTCACGGCTTAGTATTTATTTGATATGAATGATACTTGTCACTTCAGTTCAGGCTTTGCTGCATGAAACTGCTTTGTTGTCTGGGAATTTGAGAATTGTACTGAACACAGTGCCATCAGCAAACATCCCAACTTCTGGCTTTTTTTGGATAGTAAGTCATTAATGAAGCTGCTGAAAATTTCCAGGTCAAAACATTGCTGAGGTAGTACTGTAATGATACCCAGGTGCTGAAATGATTGGCATCCAAAAACCAAACATTTTTCCTTTATGCCAGGTATGAGTACTGCCAGCAGAGAGTACTCAAAAAATTCCACTGACTTTTATTTTGCCCAAGCTCCTTAATATTGCATATATTCAAATGCTGCCATGCCCAGGCAGTCACTCTCACTCATTTTGAGGAACTCCACTCCTTTGTCCACATTTGGACCAAGGCTGTAATGAGGTCTGGTATTGTATAGACCTTGCAGACTCCAAACTGAGCTCCGATGAGTAAGTCATTGGTCAGTGATCCTCGCTTAATATCAATTCCATTGCTTTATTGTTGGAAGAATAGATTGATGGGGTGAAAATTGGTTGGATTGCATATGTCCTGCATTTTGTGGACAGTACACATACAAGGGAAATTTTCACATTGCCAGGGAGATGCCATCAATATAGCTGTCCTGGAGCAGCTTCACTACAGGCCCAGATAGTTTTGAAGTATAAGATGTTAGCAGTGCTCACAGCCTTTACTACTGTATCCAATGCACTTGACTATTTCTTCAAGCCATGCAGAGTGAATCAAATGATTGAAGACTGGCTTGCAAGATGATGGGGATCTCCGAAGAAAGCAAAGATGGATCAACGACTTAATACTTCTGGCTGAAATATTAAGCAGTCTCATTCTTGCAAACACTTCAAACTCTCATCATCATCAAACGGAAGAAACCAGGCTTCTTAGTTAGCTGAAATAGGGGGTGTAAATGACCCTCCGCTGTGACAAAGCTAGCAAAGCCAACTGGCAATCATCTTTTCTGTCTAATCCATTTCCTCACCAAGTTTTACAGTATTTATGGAAAATATCATGAAATACAGTGACAAAAGACAAAACAAAATATCCAATGGCACAGGGAAAGTACATGGATACACACACTATATGTAAAAGAGTTACCTAATGATACTAGCTATACTGTATCCAATGGAGTCAAGAGACTTAACCTCCAAGAACAAGTAGTTTAATGGACATGTTTTTCTATACAGAAGTATCTCTGAATTAGATATTATACCTTCAAACACAACTTGAGCTCAGGGTCTTACATCGCCTGTCTCAATCTCAAGTGCACTTTGTGCCTGTGACATGAAACCTTTGGCACCTATTGAAATTATTTATGCATTTTAAGCTCACAGCAAATAACTTATTTACTATAATTATACTGGAGAAGCAAGTCAATGGCCATTTTATTTATAAGCTAACTTATAAATCACTTAATCAGACATCATGCTTGGACTTGAATCCTTTCAAATTTGAAGAGCAACATGGGAAGATCACACAAGAGGAAACATCACCTCTCAATCCATTGTACTCAGAAGTGGAGCTTTAAGACAAGGCGATCAGGTTGGAAACAACATGTTTGACAGAAATCTATCTTGAGATTTCGTAATGAGATTTAACCTAAGTGAATGAATTTAGTAACACAACTTTACAAATGAAATTGCTTTTGTTTGAGAGTGAAGGAAAGTGAATCTGAGTCTCTTAAATATTCTGCTCACTACATTAACACGTACGTAAAAATATACTTTTCCAACTTCACTGGATTATTTAAGTTGTAGTGGTGACTTTCTTTTCTGTACAAGCATTGTCACACAGGAAATTAACCAGAAAATAAGTAGCTAGATGTATCAGATTACAAACTCCATTAATCATGAAACCAAAGCAGGCTTCCAAACCATACAGGAAAACCAGCCATGCATCAGGCCAAATACCCTTGATAAGTGGCACATTCAATTTTACTAGTGTCAATACTCCTCTTGCTTCATCTCAGTTAGAACATTTCATTGCTGCTACAGGCATAGCTGATTAGTAAAATACTATATTCCACTGTGTTATTCAAGCAATAATACCACTGAACTGAAGTTACACTGTAAATAAATCAATGGCAAAAATTTAACATTGATGCAACAGAATGATAAATGGTGCTTCATACCAACTTCACCCCAGTGGAAAGGATTGGTGCCGCCTGTAGTACAGTTGTAAATCAAAATGTTTCTTGGTCTGAAAGGAAAAATTAAAATAAAGATAAATGCAATGTCATTGTCTGAATCTTAACAGAATTCACCTCAAATATCACAATGGTTCAAGCCTACAGCCAATACAAAAAGTTTTGCTGGAGGGTTGCTGATTGATTGTGTCTCAGGGATTTCCTTTTCAAACAAATTGCAGATTTTCCCATGGAACACACAAAGGATTCTACCTTGAACATCCATAACAAAAGAAAAGTGGGCAGGTACAAATACTAACTTAAAATATCATGAACTATTAACCTTTACTTCGAAATATTACAGAGTATCTGTTTCTTTTTTACCTCTCTTTTTATGTTCCCCCCCAACCCCCACCTTCTTTCTTCTTAACTTGAGGCTCGAGGATGGGAGGTAAGTTATTGCACACTCCCGGTCTCAAGGTGAAGCCAGCACAGACTCCCAGCTCGAGGTGAATCCAAGCAGACTCCCAGCACTCCAGCCTCGAAATGAAGTCCAGCTTGGTCTAGAGGCGAGGTGCCAGCATGGACTGGGTTGGAAAGACGATTATTTTGAACTTCTTATTTCTCTATTTTTCTAATTTATTTCTATGGTTTTGTAGTTTTGTTCATAAAGCGGCACAAAAGTCTGCAATACTAGACCATTGTCTTTATTTTTCTAATTTTTTTTCCCAAAGAATTTGTACTTAAGAATCTATACTTAGGTACCTTTGCTGTAAGTGGCAACTTGTAAACTTTTCACTGTACGCAATGTGAATACATGCGACAATAAAGTTAATTCTAATTGAGGCTACGATTAATTGTCCACAGCTCTTAAGATAGACTTTGCCTAAAATACTGTATACAGTTCTCAGTACTGCACTTTAGCAAGGTTGTACAGACCTTGGATGGGTTACAATACAAATTCAGCAGAAGAAATTGAGAAGAATCTACTGTTATGGAAATCTTAACATCAAAAAATATATCATAATCAAACAGATAAAGTTAGCATGTTTAAGAATGCAACTGTTACATAATATGCTTGAATTTTCTGAAGACATTTAATTTGGCACAACACTAATGGTTAATGTAGAAGCCAAGGGCTCATGGATTTTGGGGGATTGAGTGGTAATCCCTGGACTGAGGATTGCCTGACAAACAGCAAGAAAGCATAGGGTTTATGGGACATTTTCAATTTGGGAGGTTGTGACTATTGGAGTACTACAAGGATGAGTGCTGGAGCCTCAGTTATTTACAATTTACATTCCAGATTTAGATGGAGAGAGAGCAAGTAAGGTATAAGTTTTGCTTTAAATATACAAAGTTGATGTGAATACAAACTGTTAAGAGAAAATAAAGAGAGCGCTAAACAATACATACAGTTTAAATGAATGATGTGGCAGATGGAGTATGACACCAGGCAGTGTGAGATTATTTATTTTAATCATAAGAATAGAAAGGCAGATATCTTCTAAAAAGAAATGTAATTTACAAATGATGTTCAGAGGGACTTGTACGTAATTTGATTTAACAAAAATCTGTCAACAAATTTTAAATTCAATACTTAATAACTGAACGTACAAGTAAAAGGTACAAAGAAAGTTAGCATGCATTTGGGAAAGCAAATGGTTTGTTGGGCTTTTAGTGCAATAGGATTAGAGTGCACAAATAAGGAAATATTGCTCGAATAGTACAGGGATTAGCTGAAATCATATCTGGAATGCACTACCTAGTTTTGGTTTCCAAGTTTAAGGAAAAGGCGTACTTGCATTGTAGGCAGTACAGTGAAGATTCACTAGATTGGTCACTGGGATGTATGTGTTGTCATGTGATGACGGACCAAGTAAATTGGGTCTATATTTGACAGTTTAGGATATTGAAAAATGGTCATGCTGGAATATTCCAGATTCTGAAGGAGCTTGCAATGGTAAATGCAGAGACATTGGTTTCTCTGGTGAGAGAATCTAGAACAAAGGATGCAGTTTCAGAATAAGCGGTTAATCATTTAAGGGGATAGTGAGGTCTACAGATGGAGCTTAGAGTTGAGTGTGTGTTGCTGGAAAAGCACAGCAGGTCAGGCAGCATCCGAGGTTCAGGAAAATCGATGTTTCAGGCCAGAGCTCTTCATCAGGAGTGAGGCTGGGAACCACTGGGGTGGAGAGATAAATGGGAGGGGGCTGGGGCTGGGGAGAAGGTAGCTGAGAATGCAAGAGATGGATGGAAGTGGGGGTAAAGGTGATAGGTCGGAGAGGAGGATGGAGCAGATGGATGGGTGGGAAGGAAGATTGATAGTTAATCACTTAAGCCTGAGTGAAGAAATATTCCTGCATTCAGAAGATTGCAAATCTTTGGAATTCTTGACTCAAGAGTTGAGGATGCTCCATCATTCAATTTATTTAAGGAGGTTGACAGATTTTTAGCATCTTAGGAAGTGAGGAGCAAGCAGGAATGTGAGATTGAAACCAAAAATTCAACAATTTGATCTTATTAAATGATGGAGCAGGCTCCACGCAATCCAATCTTGCTCCTATTTATGTCCTTACTGGACTAAAACTGTTCTCTGGAGTATGAAAGATGAAGGAGTGATCTAGAGGAGGCTTAGGATGACTAGAAGTGTTCCTAGAACACAGAAAGCGAAATAGTTAGTCTGCTGGAACTGGGACGACTTCAAAATAAAAGCTAGGTCATTCATGGATAAATCAGGAAGCACTTTCTCACAAATGCACTGGAAATCTAGAATTGCTTCCTTTAAAAAGCTGCAGAGACTGGAAGCCAATTGAAAACTTCAAATTTGAGACTTAAGATTTTGTTAAGCAAGAGCATTAACAGTTACAGAACCAAAGCAGTTAAATGGAGATAAAATACAGATTAGCCATGATCTGAGCACATGCCAGAACAAGCCCAAGAGGCTGAGTGATCTTGTCCCTGTTCCTACATGAAGGAGACAAAAAATGGCAGACTCCCAAGTCTAAGTTTTTGACATGCATGTTACCTGTTTCTTGTCCTGACAAAGACAGGGTAACTTAAATAGGGAGCACATCCCAAAGAATTTCTTGCCTAATTAAAGTTCTGGTAGACATTACTAATCAACCTGTACAGACGTATTGACATACACATCTGCTGCAGGTGGACATGAAAATTGTGATAGTCACATCAAGGTTAAGAGGAGTCACCTGCTATACCTATGAACACCTGAATACCATGCTGCTGCCAGCGTCATGTTTATAACCACATCCACTGGAATCAGGTCTGCAACTGCACTGTTTGATGCTCTCATTGTTCGAAGGATTCCTTTTCCAGCCTGTAAGATCAACCAATTAGATATAAGGGAATGAAAATAATACACAATTATAAAAACTCTGACACTCAATTTACAATACTGTTATAAAACTGCAGCATTAGAAAATTGAAGTTTACCAACTAAGTGCTACTCTTAGAGGAATCACTAGAAAAATAGTTATTCAGTAAGTGTTGCCCAGACAAATACAGGGTTTCAGACAATGAGCTGCACACGAATTTCTGCTATGTGCCGATGGCAAGGAGGCTATATGATGAGAGCATGCAAAGACAATATTTACACTGGACAGAAAGTTACCAGAGATTAATATCATGGTAGCGTTTGAATAATTACATATTTAATGTCAGATAAACTTTTGCAGCATCCCTGAAAGTTCACTCATCATTGAGGGTATTTTTGTAAAACAAACACATTGCTAAACAAACAAAATACATAACAGAAGAAAATTTGCAACCATAGGCATTAGACTATTCTGCCCCTCAATCTTGTTCTGGCATTGAATGAAATTATGTCTGATTCGTGCCAAAACTCCATACTCCTGCCTTGGATCCTTTAACTTTAACAAAAATCTCTCAAAACATTTTTAAATCAATAACTGATTTAGCAGCAATTACTGTTTGCAGACAGGAGCTCCAAACCACTACCAATGTTGTACAGAAATTTTTGCTAACTTTTAGACAATGTTCACTAGTCCTAGACCAGGCTAGTGGAAATTGCTTTCTTCTCATTCTGTTCCCTTTAAAATCTTGAAAATGGGAATCAAATTACACAAATCCCTTACATTACACAGAAAACAACCCTAACTCTAGTTTATTCAATAACTTCCAGATTTTGCTCGGGGAAAGCTGCGCTGTACTTCCTCCAAGGTCGATGTATCTTTCATAAGTTTTGACACCCTGAACAGGTCACGGTAGACCTAGTGTGGTCCAACCCATGCTTTGATTTCAACAATGGAAAAACATAATTAAACTGAAGTAAGGACAACACAATTAGTTAACACACTGTTTCCCAAGGACAAAACCAAGATCAATCCTTCACATGAGGATTGCAAGAAAATTTGCAAACTTGGCTTGGAGCAGCTTACAGTAAAGCAGAGGAGATATGGGGCACAGGATCATATCAGTGCTATCAATAGTAAAATACTGAAAATGGACACCTTTCTTCTCCATTGTATACATTAGGCCAAGGGAACAATGAGTACTAGAAAAATAAATAGGGAAATTTCCCTAAATACAGAATTAAAAATAAATATCACTTAAAGAATTTCATTATTGAATTGACCATGGTCCAAATTTAACTGTTGTGGCATTACAGATAATTTATGAAGAAAATTAAAACTCCAATGTTTTCTCGTGTTCAACTGGTTTCTAAAATAATTTATATTTTATAGGGATACTGGTGAGTTAAATAAAGAAACTATTCAAATATCTCAAATACTGATAGTAGAATACAAACTACAACTCTGATCACCAGGACTTGCAACGTAAAGTAACAGTAGCCGATGAACTGAAATAGAGATCACATTCGCAAATAGGGTATTGAGTTACAAAAGCACTTTATTTTGTGACTGAAAACAGAACACAATAGATAGTCTGTTTTACATAACAGATTTGAGCACTCAAGAAATTATACAACTTAGTATTACTTACAGCAATAAAAAGCCCACTAGGTCCATTGAAATTATCAATCCAGCCCTATTTAACAAAAGCATAAGAAAAGAGATTTGAAGACTAAGTTGCTTGGAATTTATTTACATTTAACATATACTGTGCATCTGATTAAACATGCTCTCTTAAGGTACTGCACAATGACTATTGAGAAATTCCCCAAGGGAAGTTTGGACCATATTGGTCTTTCTAAAGTCATACAGCGTTAGACACTGGAAACAGAGCAACAAATAGTCTTGGACAGATGTTGTACCAATGTAGCAAAGCAAGAACGATCGACAGAGTCAGAGAGTCATAGAGATGTCCAGCACAGAAACAGACCCTTTGATCCAACTTGTCCATGCTGACCAGATATCCTAAATTAATCTAGTCCCATTTGCCAGCACTTGGCCCTTAGCCCTTGAAACGCTTCCTATTCATATACCTATCCAGATGCCTATTAAATGTTTTAATTGTACCAGCTTCCGTCCCTTCCTCTGGCAGCTCATTCCATACATGCACCACCCTCTGCGTGAAAAGGTTGCCCCTTAGGTCCCTTTTATATCTTTCCCCTCTCACTTTAAACCTATGCCCTCTAGTACTGGACTCACCCAACCCAGGGGAAAAAACCTTGTCTATTTACCCTAACCATGCTTTTCATGATTTTATAAACCTCTACAAGGTCAGCCCTCAGCCTTGGACGCTCCAGGGAAAATAGCCTCAGCCTATTCAGCCTCTCCCTATAGCTCAAACCCTCAAACCCTGGCAACATCCTTATAAAGCTTTTCTGAACCCTTTCAAGTTTCACAACAAATCTGGTCAACTTCCATCAAAGCCTGAAATAGTGACTGCAGATACATAATATGTCCCACAAAGTCCGGGTAACTGAAATGATTTTTCTTTTACACTTTATGCTTTGCCCTCTCAAGCCTGGAGATTTACAAATAGCTGTTCAAAGCACTACTGTCTCACTCGTTGCCAAGTCCCTGCACAAAGACATGTGCACATAAGTAACATTCGATACATGCACATTAACAGTAACATGGATTGAGAGTTTTAGTGTGTCATACAACGCACTATGGTTTCAAATCTAATCTGCACCAAATAAGCAGCTTAGATTTCCTCGTTTTAAAGCATGACTATCATTTGCAATTTTCTTTGTCACATTACTGGCAACTTTTGCTGCCTGGACCTTTGTGACGTTCTTTACTTAAAATGGTGTCTCTATGCAACCTTTTCCTTAAAACCTAACTCTGACATAGAATCTGTTTGTTTGGCTCAGTATAAAATTTTGTGCAAATCTCTTCAATGAAGTACATGGAATACAGTATTCAAGATGCGGTGTCTATTACCGCTGTATAAGTTTTTAACACTTTATTGAAAACTTACAGGAAACGGTTCCTTCCAGCTGGCTCCCACAATAGAAGGTCTGACAATGGCAACATTCAAATTTCCACACTCTTGCTGTACAACATATTCTGCCATGGCTTTAGTGTATGTGTATGTGTTTGGTCTCTCTCCAATTAGTTTTCTTGTAATGTCCTGAACAAGGCCATCATCCATCCACCTACATAAAATTTAAGGGAGAACATAAAACTTTCCAAAATAAATCAAAAGGTACCATTTACATGGGTCACTAAACTCATGAAATAAACCTACTAAAAGCTTCAAACAAACCAATAATGAGAACACTAGAGTAGTGTGGGAGCACCACCTTAATTGATAGAACATTCAAGTACTCTATTTACCCAAACACAAAACTGCAGAGTAATATTATATCTAAAAACTTACTGCAGCAGAAGGCAAAAGCCTGCTTTCGATATCTAGCACTTGTTTGCATATGATACAAGCCTTTTTTAAAAAAAAAACGTAATCAGCTAAAAGTAATTTATCATCATTCTCTGGATTTCAGAAAAGTGACTTTAAAATAGCTGAAATTCTTTTTCGCACAACATGAGGGGGAAGGAAATTGGGAAGATCAAAGGGAGTAATGTATCCCGTAGAAAAATAATCTAAACAATGAAAATTATTCATGTATTGTAAATTATAGTACTGGAAAGAAATAAGACAAACATACTCCAAAGCTTCGATCAATTTTTTAGGATCAACTGGAGGTGGATAAATGACCTCCTCAATTTGTTTGCGATTGCAGTGCGCATATGCAGTGGAAACATGAATGAAGACTTCAAGCTTCTTCATCAGCTGTGCGAAAGCAAGGAGTTGGCGGGTAGCAACTACATTCAGTTGCATTGCATCTCTGAAAGAGAAGAGCAAAGATCATCATCAGATATCTGACATTCACCAAGACAAAATACTGGCCAATTCTTTCACAAAATAGGCTCATTATCGAATATGGCTTTGTCTAGCATTTATCACCCAGTTTAAGTCATAACAATAAATCAAAACATAAGTACATCCCAATTTCAAAAATAATCCAAGCACAACGAACACAAGAATTAAACATCAAAGCTCTTGGATGTAGACTTTTATTGCACAGAAGTCACAAGAAATCAGCCATTTTCCTCCAATATGACCTTCATGAGGTCACCAAGATTGTAAATTTGTTTAATGTAAACAACAAACTGTTTACCAGTCACTTAAATTTGGCCAACATTAATGCATAACCTGAAGGTAGTCTGTTGAATAAATTTTATTTCATGAGACATGTTTAAAGTCACCACTTCTTGGAATAAATAAAAATATTTTTAAAATATACAATATAGCTTTCCTATAAATCTATAAAACCTCACTGTATTCGATCTTAGTTTGGGAATACCAATCAAAAGTTCTGAAGTGATGTTATGCCAATATTATAGATTAAACATTATAGTTTGCCACGTGGGGCTGGGCAACAGTGTTAAGTACAGGCTAATGTGCACATAAAGTTTCCACTTAAATGGGTGCAAAAGTTTATTTAAAGGCACATATCTGTAAAATCACTCTTACTCTCTAAAGCCAGGTGCACAGGAAGTTTTACACAAGTATTGTTTTTATGAAAAAAAATAAAAAATATAAAAAATTTATCCAGAACTGCTGAGCACTTATAAAGTAACATTTCAATGGTAGATTTTCCAACCTAATAAGATTCTGAAAGTTGAGGAAGCAGAACATTTCCAAATTTTCCTCAATACGCTTAGTCTTTCATAAAGGCACTTTTCTACTAGATTCATGAAAAAAAAGGTACTTTTTTTTAAAAACAGTGCATTCACTACACAACAGCAAATGCACAAATAAATAGCTTAAAAACCAATGAATAACCAATTTGAGAATGTCTGCTTTAATATCAAATTAAACGTAGTCTTGCTCACTGTACATTTACAACCTTAGCTCTCAGAAGTCAATTCAATCCAACAAACCTAGGTGAGGAGGAAACAGAAAATTGAAATTGCATTACAGAAAAACTATGAATCATTTAGATTGACTGCTCTACTACACCGGGGCAGTTAGCTTCCAATGGGGAGGCAGGGGGCGGGGATGCGGTGGTGGCAGAAAACAGGCTAGCATGACTAAATCCTGTTAACTTCAAAAGATAGATTCACTGAGAGTGGTAACATTTCAAATTTTGGTGTTGCCATATACTGTATAATACTTAAGCATCTGGCATTGGAGACACTGCAATAATACAAGGTGCTTGAAAAGAACTCAGCTGCTCCATTTTCAGCCATTTAAAAATTTAATGGCTCATGTGAAACTTTCCCCATTTTATTGTGCATAAAATTAAATCTATGAAATATGCAATAATGTATAGCTAACAGTTCCAGCTACCCTAGTTCCATGTGCAATGCAGACAAGCAAGTCTCAAATATCACAGTGCCCTCTCAAACCCCCAACCTCTAAAGGCTGATGTACCAGGCAGCAAGCATTGGAAATACCACCATCTCCAAAATTCTCATTCAAATCACACACCATACTGACTTGGACAAACATCAGCCAATCCTTAATTGTCATCAGATCAAAATCCACTAACTCCCCTGAACATTATTGTGGGATCACCTACAGACTGCAGTGGCTCATCACCATTCCCTCAGGGAATAATTGAGGTTCAACAACAAGGTACACTAGCCTTGTTAGTAATGCCCACATCAGTGAATTAACACATTAAAAAAAGAACTTTGTTTTTTGAAAAATGGGAAAACCTACTTCAAGGTTTCATTGAAGCGTACAGTGGCTGCACAGTGAAAGACTACATTAATGCAGGAAGTCAGGAGTTCCTTGTCAGTCTGACTAAGCCCAAGCTCCGGCTGGGTCAATTCACTGCTCACTGCCACAACCTTCTCTTTGAAATCCGGTTGTTCATCTCGCAGTCTGTCAAAAAGCTACATGGGGAGAACAAACATGAAATTACAGAACTACATTAGACAGCTGGCAGAATAACTACAACTACCTCACCCATGCAGAAGCTAACATATTCAGTAATTAACAACATTTTACAGAACAACATCGTATTTATTCTCAATTCCAAAGATGCAGTTTGGAAAACACAACAGTAAAATTGCAATAAATCAATCTGCACAAGCCCATCCAGAAATCCTTGTTAAGCAGAGCTTTGAGGTAGCCAAGAAAGCTCCTATGTAAAATGATTTGCCTGCAAGTGCACTCGACATCAAAAAACACAGTGACCCAGTAAATGTGTGAAAAAAAATCTTTATTTTGTTTTAAAATATTCTACAAATAGCCTGACCTTGTACAGAAGAAAGCATTGAAAAACGTTGAGTTAGCTCTGGAAAAGAATGAAAACAGCTTAATCATAGAGTTGGTTGGTCTCACCTTACTCTTTATTCTCGGCATCTTGGAATTTAATGTGGCAGACGCAGTTGGAATTAGTGGCTTCCACCACCAGTTTCTATACCTTCTTCATCACGCGGATGGGCTTCTAGAACTACAGGACTGTACTCCTTTTTAATAATGGCCTTTATAAATACGAGATCAGCTGTCATTAGTAATTGGAGTTTCAGTTCCTAAACAGTTCCGATTCCATTGGTCGCGGTTGGGAAGCAAAAATGTTAGTGCTCTTGAAACCAGGATGTCAGGGGGGCCGTGGCAGTTGTCAGTTATACTTCCTTTTCTTTCTTTGATGAATTCCTTGTTTTACTTTTCACCATTAAACATTTTAAAAGCTATCTGATAAAAGATGATAAATAGTCTAGTTGCAATTGCATTAAAGATATCTCTTGGTGCATACGCGTTCAGAACGTCGGTGAAACCTTTTTGCAGCCAATCATCTGTCATGGCTGTCATAAATGCCATATTCTCACAGCTTACCAGGTAGATGACAATGAGATGGACTTCTTGTGGCCTAACCTCTTTAACCTCCACTTAACTTTGTCTCCAGCTGACAGCATTTTTAAATTTCTTACAAGTTTACCGCACTTGCAAGAGGTTGTACACTCTTTCACAGACAGATTTTGATGTCCGATGATGGTTTTGTCCTTGATTTCATGTTCTAGAGTGGTGTTAACTCCATCATGATCAGTTGCTGGGATAATTTGAAATACATGCACATGTTTGCCTAATCAGTCCAGAACACTGGTTAATCACCGACAGCCTTCTACTAAAACTTCCTATTGTGCTAGTGGGAATCAGAATTTGTCTCACCAAGATTTCATAGTGTTTACAGCCAAGGCAAACATTATTTCAGAAAGATGTTATGCGTTTTTAAAATGTTAACAAAACTTAACATTAGCTGTAGGAAAAGGAAATTAAAATTAAGGTACAAGCACATAAAAATCGGCTGGCGCAGTGAGTGCAGTCATGTTGGAATCAGAAGCTTGGGAGTCCCAATTAGCTCAAGATATTGGAGTACTTAGGTGCAATATTGCAGTATAGTACTGTGGATTTCATTACATGGTGGATACAACTGTTAACAGTAGAGATTTTGGACATCTATAAAAGATACTATACAAAGCAAGTTTAGTTTTCTCCAACAAATTAGGTTGCATGAAAATTCAAATAAAATCTTGGAAATCCCAAAGTCATGAAAAATGAAGAGTGCAAATGAAGAGCATAGTGGAATGTTTTTTATAAATGTGACTTAGACATTTGGGGAAGGAGGCCAAAATGGAATAGGTACTTCATAGAAAGATGGTGACTGACATAAATGAATAAAGTGCAGGTGGATAAAAGGATTCCAGGCTTTATAAATGAGCTTCACAGAGTGAAGCAGTAATGATAAATTTACGCAAGATAGTGTTCAGCTGTAACAAAAATGAGTAGTTGAGTTCCGTGCTCCTATGGGAGTTGAATGTCACGGAGAGAAGATATTGGCTGAAATAACAGGTTGAGAACATATCATTTTGAACAGAAAATTCATCTCCTAGAATGAAATCCACTGCAGCAGAGGATTGTAGAGCTACTTAGGGGTTTATAGCCCCAGAGCCCAACCCCCTTTCTAGAGCCTCAAAATACCCTTCCTTCAGCCCCATATTAGTTAATAGTCATCATTAGCACTGTACCTCTCAGCACCGGTGACCTGAGTTTGATTCCAGTCTTGGACCACTGTGTGTGGAGTTTGTACATTCTCCTTGTGTATGTGTGGACTTCCTCTAGGTGCTCCAGTTTCCTCCCACAGTCCAAAGATGTGCAGGCTCAGTGGATTGGCCATGTGAAATACAATGTTACAGGAATTGGGTGGAATGCTGTTTGGAAAGTCAGTGTAGACCTAATGGGCCAATTAGCCTGCTTCCACGTTAGAGATACCATGATTCAATTATCATTCTCATGAAATTCCCTGGCTAAGAACCTCTGACATTTCATTCACTCTTATGATCTGATCAGGATCAAAAATAATGCTGATATATACAATTTACTCTGGTTAAATCAAAAGCCAAGTACACAAACTTCAAATTTTGAAGAAATTCAGGACCAAAATCAACAAGTACTTTTAATAACCAAGAGGTTATTAAAATTTGGAATTATCTTTTCACAAAGCTAGGATCTCGTGGGACAACTGAAGCCTTCAAAGCTGAAATGACAGTTTATTTTAAATTAACTATAGTGACTGAAATAGGGAAATGGTTAAGTTGTAACTGTGGTGATCACCCATGATGTAATTGAATAATGGAATATGATTGAGAGGGTGAATTGCGTATTGTTGTTCCTAATTCTTCACATTATGTTTTTCCCTAATTTGTTCTTGGGACATGAGCATCACTGACTGAGCCAACACTTACTGCCCATAATTGCCCAAAGGACATGAAACTGTCAACAATATTGCTGGGGTTTGAAGTCACATGTAGGCAAGACCAGGAAGGATGACAGATTTCTTCCTCTTTAAAAAAAAAGTGAACCAATTGAAGTGATCGTAATCCCTCTGCCATTCAGCCCATCAAGACCACACCAGCCCTCTAAAGAGGAACCAACCAGATCCAGTCCCCTACAGTACCCCCGTAACCTAGCATTTGCCAATAGCTAATCCAACTAGCCATTACAGGGTTGCAATTAGTCTGCCTTTCTATCTGAGATTTTTAATGAATTCAAATTTCACCATCGGCCATGGTGAGATTCAAACCAATGCCCCCAAAACATTAGACTGGGGCTCTGCATTACTCGTCCAGTGAAATTACCATTACACCACCACCGTTCCTTATTTATTATATCTAAGCCCATTGAACAGAACTTTGGAAGTTTTCTACACACAAGTTGCAGGTGTCTTTTTTTTCAGAATTTGATGCTTTGGAAATTTATTAGCAAAAGTTACGGAACCATTAGTTCAATGAAGCCTAAGTATGACTGCACTTTTTTTTTAAGGCTGTGATGCAAATTAAAAATGGATTGATGATTAATTCAAGTGTGGAGCATGTGAATGAAAATTTAAAAAAAATATTTACTCTCAAACATATTAAAATTTATTGTGTTTAGCTAACATAGACTGAAGTCCTTTGAAAAGTTACTGTGCCTTGGAAACTGTGATTATATAACTGGAAATCATTTGACAATCTGGAGGCGTGTCAGAAGCAAAGACAAAAATCAACAAGACATAGACATTCCTGGTTTTCTTTCCAAGTTGAAAATACAAGGGTCAAGCATCCTTTGCAAAGAATAAGAGAATGAAAAAGCAGGTGGCATGGCAGCCAACTGGTAGTGAATCTCTTAGGACAAACGTCAATAATGTGACTCTAACTTAGCCTGAGATACTAACTGATCTGAAGTTCAGCCATTAACCTGGCGAGACCCTGAGTGCCTTGTTTAAGCACTTCAACTATAAGAATAAGAATCGAAGTACAAACATAGACAATATTGGAAAATTGAGGTCTGGCAGCATCTATGAAGAGAAAGAGAATGTTAGCGTTTCAAGTACAGTATGACACTTTTTTTGGAATAGAGTGGGTTCAAGTCCCATTCCAGCTGAGATTAGCTTGAGACTTGAGACTGATTAGCAAGGTTAGATCTCACGGAATACAGGGAGAACTAGCCATTTGGATACAGAACTGGCTGAAAGGTAGAAGACAGAGGGTGGTGGTGGAGGGTTGTTTTTCAGACTGGAAGCTTGTGACCAATGGAGTGCCACAAGGATCGGTGCTGGGTCCTCTACTTTTTGTCATTTACATAAATGATTTGAATGTGAGCATAAGAGGTACAGTTAGCAAGTTTGCAGATGATACCAAAATTGGAGGTGTAGAGGACAGTGAAGAGGGTTACCTCAGATTCCAACAAGATCTTGACCAGATGGGCCAATGGGCTGAGAAGTGGCAGATGCAGTTTAATTCAGATAACTGCGAGGTGCTGCATTTTGGGAAAGCAAATCTTAGCAAGACTTATACATTTAATGGCAAAGTCCTAGGGAGTGTTGCTGAACAAAGAGACCTTGGAGTACAGGTTCATTGCTCCTGGAAAGTGGAGTCGCAGGTAGACAGGATAGTGAAGGTGGTGTTTGGTATGCTTTCCTTTATTGGTTAGAGTATTGAGTACAGGAGTTGGGAGGTCATGTTGCAGCTGCACAAGACATTGGTTAGGCCACTGTCAGAATATTGCGTGCAATTCTGGTCTCCTTCCTATCCGAAAGGTGATATTGTGAAACTTGAAAGGGTTCACAAAAGATTTACAAGGATGTTGCCAGGGTCGGAAGATTTGAGCTATAGGGAGAGGTTAAACAGGCTGGGGCTGTTTTCCCTGGAGCATCGGACCGTATAGAGGTTTACAAAACCATGAGGGGCATGGATAGGGTAAATAGATAAAGTCTTTTCCCTGGGGTCGAGGTGTCCAGAACTAGATTAGATTACTTACAGTGTGGAAACAGGCCCTTCGGCCCAACAAGTCCACACCTGAACCCGGGTCTACAGGCGCTGTGAGGCAGCAGTGCTAACCACTGGGCCACCGTGCCGCCCACAACTAGAGGGCATAGGTTTAGGGTGAGAGGGGGAAGATATAAAAGAGACCTAAGGGGCAACTTTTTCACGCAGAGGGTAGTACGTGTATGGAATGAGCTGCCAGAGGAAGTGGTGGAGGCAGGTACAATTGCAACATTTAAGAGGCATTTGGATGGGCAGATGAATAGGAAGGGTTTGGAGGGATATGGGCCGGGTGCTGGCAATCTAAGTGGGACTAGATTGGGTTGGGATATCTGGTCGGCATGGATGGGTTGGACCGAAAGGTCTGTTTCCATGCTGTATATCTCTATGACTCTATGACTTGCCTCCTTGCATTGCCTTCCGAGAATGAGAAAGACAATTGCAAAAACTGTTCGGGGAAAAGGCTCAGGGTGAAGCAAGGTGGAATAAGGTAAGGACCTGTGTTCAGGCAGAGCACTCATACATTCCTGTATCAGCAATTAAGATTTATACTGAAGCTTTAACATAGCAAAACATCTCAAGGTCCTTCATAGAAGCATTATCAAACAAAAGCTGACAGAGTTATTCAGTTGTCTAGAAGCTTTCTCAAAGAGGCCGAGTTTAAGAAGTGTCTTAAAGAAGGATAGAGAGAGTTGCAGATATATAGGGAGGGAACTCCAGAGTTTAGCTGTCAAATAGCTGAATGCACAACCGCCAATTTTGGGATCAATTAAAACCAGCAGTGCACAAGGAGCATAATTGTGGTAATTCTGGAGATCTGGAGGGCTGGAAGAAATTGCATATATCAGGAGGGGTGAGGACAAGTAAGTTTGTAAAAAAGAATGAGTTATGCACTTAGAAAAATGATCACAGTTGATGCACAAGGGAGACTTGCACAAGAAAATAGTTGCTTGTTTTATTTACTTCATCATTAATTGGAGCTTTTCAAAAACTAGAAGAATACCTAAGCAAACATGTATACAATTAATGGAAAGTGAAGAAAGGCAAAGTACACTTCTTGATTTAGGTCCGTTGTGCAACCTCTTGGCTTTCCATCACCCACCCTACTTCAAAGACATGACTAAATAAAGCATCAATCTTGCTCTGAAATGCTTTTTATATTACCTTGCAGTTCAACATCTCTTGAACCCGTGCTTGAGGACTCTGGTCTGCTTTGGGTCTCACTAGAATATATGCAGCCTTGACTGCTGGACAAGAGCGCAGCAGCTTCTCAAGTAGCACTTTCCCCATGAAGCCAGTTGCTCCAGTGATAAGTACATTCTTGTCCTGATAGAACTCTGGTATAGACACCATGCTGTCGTACCAACGTGATCAATAAGATGTCAATTGGTCTTGAATGGAGAAATCTACCTGCCCGGAAAAGTGAGTAATTAAAGAAAACAAATTAAGTAGAAATATTAAATCATTTCTCAAATCAAGTTAACATTTTGACTCTCAACATATGGAATTTTTCAACAAACCAGACCAATTCTAAAGTCTCAGTTAGCAAAGCTGGACAAACAGTGCTTGCTGCATTCATAATGTTTCAGGCATCCTCAGCAAGATGCAAAACATTTCACCCTTTGTTAACTCTAGGGGAATAATTGCCCAGTGACCTGGAGTATCAGAAGGATGTCCAGAGCTCAGCTATTTCTGCCTGAAATAATTGAAAAGTTTAAAATGCTTCAATGGCAACTTTGAAACTAACAGGAATGTAAACGACTAACAATTATTTCACTTCAGCCAATACAACGGATTACCTGTTTTGTAATTTATGCATTTGAAGTGGTAAGGATTTTACTGAAGAGAAAATTCTGAATAACATACAAGATCTCTATACACACCAAAATATAACTGTTTTCAAGATCTGAGAAATGCTTGGAGTGGGGGGGGGGGGGGGGGGTTCCATTTATTGCCCATCCCGAGTTGCCTAGAGAATGGTGAGTTAACTATAAAGAAGTTAGTGCATGTACTAGCCCACTGCATATTCCAGCAATTTGTTTTGCTTCTAATGTCCAATATTGATGAGTGTTTGAATTTGATTTCACTTATTTATTTAAAAAAAAGTTTTGTAAAACAAGCCCAGTTGGCTATAAGTGCACTTCACTTTTATTAATAAATTTGCTCAGAATGCCGAATATTAACATATATTACTTTTATATCAGTTTACTTCACAAGCTTTCATCCATTTATCAGATGTTAAATGAATGACCACCTGGTCTCTGAAGAGGACAAAAAGGAACATGCATCACTAATCTGAAGAACAGCAGGAGAGTTCTACCTCATGTCATGGTTAATATTTAACTTTCAACCAACATCATCAGAACAGACAATTTGGCCAACATCATGTTCCATTTATAGAGTCATATAGCACATCATAACACAGCGAGAGATGCACAGCACCAAAACAGACCCTCTGTCCAACTTGTCCATGCCGACCAGATATCCTAAATTAACCTTGTCCCACTTGCCAGCACTTGTCCCATATCCCTCAAATTCCACCCTATTCATATACCCATCCAGATGCCTTTCAAATGTTCTAATTTACCAGCTTCCACCACTTCTTCTGGTTGCTCATTCCACACACGCAACACCCCTGCATGAAATAAACTGCTCCTTCGGTCCCTTTCAAATCTTTCCCCTCTAGTTCTAGACACCCACACCCAAGAGAAAAGACCTTGTCTATTTACCCTATCCATACCCATCATGATTTTATAAACCTCTACAAGGTCACCCCTCAGCCTCTAATGCTCCAGGAAAAACAGCCCCAGCCTATTCAGCCTCTCCCTGAAGCTCGAATCCTCCAACCATGGCAATATCCTTGTAAATCCTTTCTAAACCCTTTCAAGTTCCACAACATCTTTCCAATAGGAGGGAGACCAGAATTGCACACAATATTCCAAAAGTGGCCTAACCAATGTCCTGCATAGTTGCAACATGACCTCCGACTCCTATACTTGATGCTCTGACGAATAAAGGAAATCACATTAAATAAGTTCTTCACTATCCTATCTACCTGCAACTCTAATTTCTAGGAACTATAAACCTACATGCCAAGGTCTCTTTGTTCAGTAACACTCTCCAGAATCTTAACATTAAGTGTGCAAGTCCTGCCCTGATCTGCCTTTCCAAAATGCAGCACCTCACATTTATCCAAATTAAACTTCATTTGCCCCTCCTCAGCCCATTGGTCCATCTGATCAAGATCCTGTTGTACTCTGAGGTAATCTTCTTCACTGTCAACTACACCTCCAATTTTGGTGTCATCTGCAAACTTACCAACTATACTTCCTATGTTCACATCCAAATCATTTACATAAACCATGAAAAGCAGTGGACCCAGCACTGATCCTTATGGCACAGCACTGTTCACAAGCCTTCAGTCTGAAAAGCAACTCTCCACCACCACCCTCTGTCTTCTACCTTTGAGCCTGTTCAGGGTATTCCTGCATTCCATGTGATCTAACCTTGTTAACCAATCTACCATGAGGAACCTTGTTGAATGGCTTACTGAAGTCCATAAAGATCACGTCGACCGCTCTGCCCTCATTAATCCTCTTCGTTGCTACTTCAAAAAAATTCAGTCAAGTAGTGAGACATGATTTCCATTGCAGAAAGCCACGTTGGCTATCCCTAATCAGTCCTTGCCTTTCCAAATACATGTAACCTCTGTCCCTCAGGATTTCCTCCAACAACTTGCCCACCATCATTGTCAGGCTCACCGGTCTATAGTTTCCGGTTAGCCAACGTCACCACATTAGCCAACCTCTAATCTTCCGACAGCTTGCCTGTGACTGTCAATGATACAAATATCTAAGCAAGGGGCCCACCAATCACTTCCCTAGCTTCCCACAGACTTCTATGGTACACCTGATCAGGACCTGGGGATTTACCCACCGTTATGCATTTTAAGACATCCAGCACCTCCTCTGCTGTAACAAGGACATTTTTCAGCCCTTGCTGTATGTAGCTGGTTGCAACATTTACTCGAGTATAACAATGAATGCATTTCAAGAACACGTTTTTGGATTTGGAAATTGTGGTTTTAAAAGGCATTAAATAACTATTTTTTCCTTTTCTTTGTTTCTTGAAAGCTTATCTCTCAAGTCAGAATGGCACTGTCTTAGGTTCCCTCTGGGCTGGACAGGAAGAAACATGTCCCCTTGGTGAAAGGATCAGTGAACATGAGCATAGATTTAAGGCAAGGGACAGAAGGTTTACAGGGGATGTGAGGAAAATCCTTTCACCCAGAGGGTGGTGGAATTCTGGAACAGACTGCCTGGAAGACCGTTGAGGCAAACCCCTTCATAACACTGAATAAGTACTTAGATGCATACTTTCAATGCCAAGGCATACAGGGATATGGGCCAAATACTGTAAAAAAGGACTTGAATAGTCAAGTGGTTGGTTCTGATTGATACAGGGCTACAGACCTCGACGACTATGGCCCATTTTCAGTTCCTCATGCCTTCAAAAGGTATCATTTCACCACTCAAACAAAACTGCAGTATCCTCTTGATACCTCAGCCCATATTAAACCTATACCTCCAAACCCAATTAAGTACTGGTCAATGATACTTACTGTTTGTGGGATCTTAGTGTACAACTGTCAGAAGTTTTCTTATAGAGGTGGCTGTAGTTCAAATACATAACTGATTGACCATGAAGCAAGACAGGTCAATGCTGAAAAAAATCCAATCCTTCCCAGTAAATATAAAGCTGAGGATAATAATAGGGTCTTTATAAATGTTTGATAAGACAGATATAGAGATGACATTACTACTTTTGAAGGAATACAAAATTATAAAGATTTATCATAATTACTGAAGAATCCATGAAAACAAAATTCAGGGAAAACTTCTCTACCTAGAGAGTGGTGATAATGTCGAACTCACAATCACATGAGTAGTTGAAAAGTGAATAATACCCAAGCATTTCAAGAACATTTAGAGAATTTTGCCAGAGGAAGTGCTGAATGCATGTACAGTTACAATATTTATAAGACATTAGGGTAAGTACATAAATAGGAAAGCTTGGAGGCATATGGCATATGGAGCTAAGTGGAACTGGTTTGGTTTAGGAACATGGTCAACGTGGACTAGTTGGACTGAAGGGTGTATTCCTTGCTGTATGACTATGACTCTAAACACAGGAAGAAAGGAAAAGAAGTATATGAGATGGCTTGTGCGGAACAGAAATGCAAGCATAGACAAAATAGGTGAATGATTGATTTCTGTGCTGCAAATTATGCAATGATGTAAGTCCATGTAAAAATATTCTCCCAAAACATAAAACAAAGAATTGCAGATGTTGGGACCAAAAAAAAATTGCCAGATAAACTAAGTAGGACTGGCAACATCTGTGGAGAGTTGGCAGAGTTAATGTTTAGAGTTCAATAACCCTTCTTCAGCAGTTTCACTGGTCCCGAAACTTTAAAGTTGGCCAGTATGGTCAATTCTAAGACTTATACACTCACTCTTTGCCAATACAAATAAAATGTAGACAAATGACAATATCAAATGTGGAACTGTTCACAGCAAATCTAGCAACACATTGTAAATGACAGGACTATTATACTGCAACGTACAAATTATCATTTAATTTTAAGATATAGTTGTGCTCAAGCTGGTCAGTTCCTTTGGGCCATAAAATCTCATTGTGGTAATCAGCAAGGTCGCAAAGTTAATTCGAGATTAATTATTGCTGAAAGTTTACATATTGAGAGTTGTCAATGAAACCTTAAATTTCTATCTAGAACTTTGCATTTTTTTTCATTTGTACAGCCTGAAGTATATTGTATTAAAATTTGCACAATGCTATCAGACAGGCAGAGGGTAATGAAATGCTTCCGGATTGTTAGGTTATTAAGTGCAAATTTGAATACATTACTCAAAAACAAGGCACTAAAATGTCTGACATGTTAATTACTAATGTAAAATGAAACAAAGGCCCATTATGCCAACACTTTCAAATTCAGTGAAATAATAGAGGTAGTTTAGAATTTAACTGGCGATCAAGAACTGAAAAACAGGAAGAGCATAATTACAATAAATTTATGTAACAATAAGCATACTGTTAATCAGTTTACGGGAAGAGAAGGACAACAATGTAATAAAGCACTCAATGGCATAAGAGTAAGTATTCTGATAAATCAAAGATGCTGGAATAACTAAGAGCAGAGCAAACTGCATGTCATTCCTAATATATATTGTGGCAGATCTCATTGCAATCCAGAGCAAATTACAACGACAGATTCTTCAAATACAAACAGTAACAGAATATGTTGTTGGAGCAATTATCATTTCATCAGGGACATTGCACGTACGTCAAGCTGTGAATATTAAGATTAAATATGAACATAGCCAAACAAAGCCTGGGAGAGGGATGAGGGTATAAAGTTTGCTACAAATTGTAGTTTAACTTAGGTATTGATGAACCGTAGATATCTGAAAGTGGTGTTAACTGCAACCAAACCTACAGCATTGAAGATAAATAACCCCTCGGCCTGCACCCCTCCCCAAAATGCATACATATCCATAATTTGCTTCCAAAATGGAATTACATGAAGAAAAGTAGAAGTGAATAAATTAGGATCAGATGTCACGGAGTCAGTATGCACATGAAAAGGATAAAGGGCAATGATAGAACCAGTGACTGACCATGCAAAGCTGGACACGTTCTCATTACCTCTTCCTTCTTCAATCTCAAATTTAGCAATACATACGATGGACAAATACAAACCAGCCAATCACAGCCATACCAGAGGTTCTCAGTCTGTGTACCACTAGTGGTCTGTAGGCTGGTCCAAAATACAAGACAAAATACAATGCCAAAGTCGAAGAGAACAGCCTAAAGCACTCATTCACTACTTGTGAGGCATCGCACAGCCAGACTAGTTCACAAACTGTGGCATGAGTTGTCGCAAGTAGTAGCAACAACAACCTAGAGCAAGCAAGATTTATGATACTGTTGGACTGAGAACATACAACAGAACAATCACATTTTCAAAACTGGAGGCTGGAAACAACGGAAATCTGAGAAATTTGGAACAGGACATCAGGCCACTGGTCTCTCATCAAAAGCAACACCGATTTTCCCATCAATAAAGCACAAAGTAAGACATTGTTAGCTTTTAAGGGGCAGTTATCTCAGGAGTTCTTCAGGGCAGGGTCTACGGTCCAAAATTCTATAATTGCTTCACCGATGACCTTCCCACCATAAAACCAAAGTGAAGATTCTCAGTGATTTGAATTGTCTTCAGTTCTATTGGCAGCCCATATCCACCTGTCTCAGGATGGTAAGTGAAAGTAGCAGTCATGTCACACAAGTACAAAGCAAGAGCCATTAGACTATCTAACTACCTCAACCTTAATAATCAGACAGATTATCATGGCAAATTCCTCACAAACATCCTTAGGGTTCGTCATTAACCAGAAACTTAACTCTTTCCTCATTCCTGAAGACGGGCTTATGCCCGAAACGTCGATTCTCCTGTACCTTGGATGATGCCTGACCTGCTGCGCTTTTCCAGCAACACATTTTTCAGCTCTGATCTCCAGCATCTGCAGTCCTCACTTTCTCCAACTTCAAGAATAGCCAAAGTTTTCAATCATCCACAATAAAGCAGTGGCAGTGTCCACCATCCAGAAATGCACTGGAGCAACATGTCAATGCTCCTCCAACAGCACCTCTCAAACCCACTTCTGCCTGCCAGAAGACAAGGGAACACTATTAGAAGTCATATAATCTTGACTTGGGGATATATCGCTGTGCTTCAATAACTACAACCAACAGAAAATTTTAATTTACCAATCACCAACTGACTGCATAAGCTTCTTCCGTCATTTAAAACTTATTCTGAAGCTGGTGCTCAATTCAAAATAAAGTATTTGAATACTCTTACAATATCCTAAATCAGATTGGCAAATATTTAACTTCAGCAGTCTTCTACCTACCAGAGGCTGTGCTAATGATCAATATGTTTGATAGTTTAAGAGAATTACAATTTCAGAAACAAGACATTACATTTGCACTACCAAACCTTCAAAAATAGTCGGTTCTGTGATATTGTTATGCTTCCAGAACAGAACAACAATTTCACACCATAACCTGGTTGCGGAAGTGCTTTTTATGTAGACAAAGTTTGAGAGACAGATACTAAGAGAAAACAGCTAATAGATCCTACAGTTTTGAGCAAACATCATTAAGCTTTAGTCTAAAAAGTTTGAAGATGAACCCTGATATCTAGAATTAGCGAGGTAAATATAAGACACAGAAACTGGGATCAAACACCTCCAAGATTTCTCCTGAATCCTAACAGCTGAGAGCCTGCTACAGCAGCAGGTTTCTCCCTGTCTCTACATACCTGATGAATGACGGACCCAAGGTAATAACCTTCGCTTCTGACTACCTCTGTTCAACTTCCAAAAATCCGGATACTTTGAACAGTTCTGAGTGAACTATCAAAAACCTCACAATAAGCTCTGCCCATGATCCAAGGCAATATTGAACGCAACTAATATTTTGAAACATAGCAATCCCTTGAAACTGTCTATTTGCTGAATATTACAACTTTCACAAGTTGCTGGCTTGTACAATTAAAAAATAAGTACCAAAAAATGTCATTTCATTGCTGGATAGAAGAGCGTTTTAGGACACATTTAAATTGATCTTGTATAAAACACAAATATTTTTCAAAATGGTATGATAAGGAAATCTTGGTCTTTTCGTAATTAACTGACCTTGTACTTGCTTTACAAAAAGAAAATGGCATAAAGATACAGCAAACAAACAGAAAGCCAAATAATATGTTCGCTTTTATTGCAAGGAACTGAAGTACAAGAGTAAATAAATCTTACCACAATTATACAGGAACTTAGAGAGACCATACTTGGTGCACTATCTACAGTTTCGGTCTCTAACTGAAATTTACCTTAGATGGATACATGAAACTAATGGATTGATCCTTGGTATTAAGGGAATGTTTTTGGAAGTTGAGTTTTTGGTATAGGCCTGTCTTCCCAAATTAAGAAAGCATGAAAAGCAATCTTACAAAAACATGTAAAACTCTTTAGGGATTTCACAAGACATGTGCGAGGAAGATGTTTCTTCTGGTTGGAGAGGGACAGTGACTCAGGATAAGGAGTCAGCCATTGAGAACTATGATGGGGATAACTTTGTTCTAGGGATTTGAATCTTTTGTATTTACTACTCTATGGAGTTCTGGATAATTAATCAGCGAATATAATCAAGATAGAGATGGATAAAAGGTTAGGAGGTGATAGAAAAGTAGAATGTATGTTCAAAGAGCTTTTGAAAGTTTTAAATATTGATACTCACAGAAACTTCGATCACTTGTACAAGGAAAACAGAAGGTTAGCATGCAGGTATGGGAGGTAACTGGCAAAGTAAACCGCATGTTAGCCTTTATTGTAAAGGAATTAGAAAACAAGAACAAGAGTCACGGTGGCAGAGTGGTTAGCACTGTTGCCTTGCAGTGCCAGGGACCTGAGTGCCAGTTCAGCCTTGGATGTCTGTGTGGAATTTGCATGTTCTCCACATGTTTGTGTTGGTTTCTCCCAGGTACTCCAGTTTCCTCCCATAGTCCAAAGATGTGTACTTTAGGTGGATTTGTCATGCTAAAATTGCCCTGTGGTGTCCTGTCCAAGGACATGCATGTTAGGTAAATTAACCACAATAAATACGGAATCACAGTGATAGGATTGGGTGGGTTGCTCTTTGATGGATTGGTGCGAACGCAGGTCGACCAAATGACCTATTTCCACACTGTAGGCATTCTATTCTATGAAGAATAAAACTGTAACTGTACAATGATGTGGAGATGCTGGTGCTGGACTGGGGTGTACAAAGTTAAAAATCACACAACAGCAGGTTATAGTCCTGCTGTTGGACTATAACCTGGTGTTGTGATTTTTAACTTTGTAACTGTACAAGGCTTTATTGAGACCACACTTGGAATACCGTGTGCATACAGACAGTAAACAAGTCTGAGATTGTTTCCTATAATGAGAGGCTGAGTTAACTGGGCTTTTAAACACTGGAGTTCAAAAAACAAAAAGGTGATCTGACTGAAACATAAACAAAAAGTTGTTCCTCAGCTTTCGTAATGATTTCAAACTATCCATTAACAGGTTAAGCATTCCCACTGTCTCAGTAGCCCTTCAACAGACATTGAAATGGGAGAAAGCTTCAAGAGATTTCACTGTGAACATGCAGAGGTAAATTCCAGGCATTAGAAGGAGTGCACAGACCTCCAAACAACCTAGCTACCGAACCCTTCACGAACCATCTGCACCATGACAGGATCTGCAGATCATACGTTGGTGTGCTCAGCCAATTCAGAACCCATCAAACCAGAAGGAATGCAAGTTATCCTCGAAATTGAAGTCTAAACCATAGGTGCCCAGCTTCACACAAAAGAGGCAACATTTAGAACTATGATAAAAATAAATTTCTTTGCTCAGAGGGATGTGAATCTTTAGAAATGTCTATCCAGAGTGCCGGGAATGCTTCCCTATTGAGTATATCTAAAAGTGAGATGAACAAATGTTTGACCTCTTAGGGGGTAAATAGGAAATTGGAGTTGAGGTAGATCAAACATGATCATACTGAATCTCAGAGCACTCAAGGGTCAAATGGGCTACACTTGGTCCTATGCCTTATATTCACATAAACTGCAAAATGGATAAAATTCTTTGCCAATATTTTTTATACCTTTAGAAGAGTGACAAGAGTGAACAAATCCTATAAACATAATTGCAGAGCTGGATGTATACCTTTGATCTGCTGAATCAATGCATGGCGCAGACTGCTTATCATGTGGATCAGCAAGTTTTACAGATTTTAAGTACTGTTCAGTAATTGGCAGACACCAGCAAGTGATTCCACATTGCTGATTGCTGATTTCAGAGAACTGCCAAGGCTGTAGCGATCTATAGCCTGCAATGCCGGGTGCAGTTTCAGTATACAAAGTATACCACATCCATGGCATCATTATTCATGAGTGATCCAAGGTCTTGACAGGTGCTCAACCACACGTGGCTTCATAAACATTCGAACACAGGGATCACGAAATAGCAGAGGGTCCGTCATCTTCCAGGCAAGTGGAGGACCAATATCCATGCAACTATATTCACTAAGGTTGGTTAGTTCATTGTTCAGTGAAGAGTTTAGGAAGGCATGCCAGGAGCAGCACCCGGCACACCTAAAAATAAAAGGTATCAATTTAATGGTAAGGTCCTAGGGAGTGTTGTTGAACAAATAGACCTTGGAGTGCAAGTTCATAGCTCCTTGAAAGTGGAGTCGCAGGTAGATAGGATAGTGAAGAAGGCATTTGGTATGCTTTCTTTTATTGGTCAGAGTATTGAGTACAGGAGTTGGGAGGTCATGTTGCGGCTGTACAGGACATTGGTTAGGCCACTGTTGGAATATTGCGTACAATTCTGGTCTCCTTCCTATTGGAAAGATGTTGTGAAACTTGAAAGGGTTCAGAAAAGATTTACAAGGATGTTGCCAGGGTTGAAGGATCTGAGCTATAGAGAGAGTCTGAAAAGGCTGGGGCTGTTTGCCTTGGAGCGTTGGAGGCTGAGGGATGACCTTATAGAGGTTTACAAAATTATGAGGGGCATGGATAGGGTAAATAGACAAAGTCTTTTCCCTGGGTTGGAGTGTTCAGAACTAGAGGGCATAGGTTTAAGGTGAGAGGGGAAAGATATAAAAAGAGACCCAAATGGCAACTTTTTCACACAGAGGGTGGTACGTGTATGGAAAGAGCTGCCAAAAGAAGTGGTGGAGGCTGGTACAATTGCAACATTTAAAAGGCATTTGGATGGATATATGAATAGGAAGGGTTTGGAGGGATATGGGTCAGGTGCCGGCAGGTGGGACTAGGTTGGGTTGGGATATCTGGTCGGCATGGACAGGTTGGACCGAAGGGTCTGTTTCCATGCTGTACACCTCAAATGACTCCATGACTCTGGTCCACGCCGGCCATGTTTCCAAACTAAACTTGCCTGCGTTTGGCCCATATCCCTCCAAACCTTCCATATTCATGTATTTATCCAAATGTCTTTTAAAATGTATAACTGTACTTGCATCCACCACTTCCCTGACAGCTCATTCCACACACAAATCACTGTGTGTAAAAAAAAAGTTGCCCCAAATGTCCTTTTTAAAATTTTCTCCTCTCACCTTAAAAATACGGCCACTCGTTTTGAACTTCCCAATCCTGGGGAAAAGGTCCTTGCTATTCACCTTATCTAGGTTCCCCATGATTTTATAAACCTCTATAAAGGTTAACCCTCAATCTTCTATGTTGAAGTGAGAAAAAAAAGTCCCAGCCTATTTTTATACCCAAACCCTCCCGTCCTGGCAACAGCCTGGTAAATCTTTTTGAACCCTCTCCAATTTAATAATATCCTTCCTAAAACAATGCTATAGTAGCAATGTTGTATGTTATCTACATGATGCACTGTGGAAGTTTGCCAAAGATCCTAGATAGCACCTTCCAAACCCATGACCAGTTCTATCTAGAAGTACAAGACCAGCGGATATATGCTAACACCACCATCTGCAAGTTCCCCTCCAAGCAACTTCATCGTGAATTGGAATTACATCACCACTCCTCACTGTCATTGTATCAAAAGCATGAATTCCTTCCCCAACAGCATTGTGAGACCACCTACTACACTTGGACTGCAGTGATTCAAAGAGACATCTTAATATCGCCTTCTCAAGGCAAACCAGGGACAGGCACTAAATGCTGGTCAGCCAGTGGCACCCATGTCGCACAGTGGATAAAAATAATTATAAGCAGCATGCTAGGCTATGAGCCTTCCCAGTTCAAACAGCTCACATGATAAACTAATCAATTTCTGAACAAGGGTCATTGGACTCAAAACAGATAACGCCAGACCTGCTGAGTTTGCCCAGCTACTTGTTTTTATATATTGTCATGCAAAATGCCCCAAACTAAATCTTTCACCTGTATCAACAACCTGTTCATTCATTTTTTTCAAGGCAGGATGGCTAACTAATAAATATTTTTAGCTTTACAGCTAATATCCGACCAAAGATTCAATCATTCAAAATATTTATCTGCCTTGACAAAAAGCATTAGGCATTTAATTATCAGAAGTAGTAGCATCTACAGTCAACTGCCACTTCTCCAACTTTTTACCTGTTCAATTGTCACTCCACGTTAAGCCTTGGAATTTCTCAGTCACACAGATTCACTGTACAACTAATTAAAATGGAACCAATAATTGTTCACATTCAACTATAATATGCAGCAAATTTACACCAAGTTTCAATGTATCCACATTAGTCACCAGCCATTTTGTTGAAAGCAGTGGATCAGTTGTGCAAGATAACTGATTTTTGATCTATTTAACAGATCAACATTGAAACTGGAGAACACCATTTAACTCCACAAGCTGTCTGACCATTCAGACCATCAGTAATTGGTACAGTTCAAAGCACTTCTTATACCAAGATAAACACTGAAATCAACATTGCTTACAGAATGCAAAATAATCTGATCCATTACACCACAATGATCTAATTCACTATGTCTCTGCGTATTCTTCTAAGTGTGTGGCTTTCACATGCAATATTAAGCCAAGACTTCTATCTGCCCTCTCTGAGTAATACAAGAGATCTCACAACACAAGTGCAAAGGAGAAGAGAGAGTTATCACTGATGTGCTGGACAACATTTATCCTTAAATCAACATAAATAAAGCAGATCATACATTCATTTTCACATTATTGTTTGTGGAATCTTGCTGTGCACAATTCACTGTCAGATTCCTTACATGACAACAATAACTACACTTTAAAAATAATTCATTAGCTATAAAGTGGTTTCAGATGACTTGAGGTCATGAAAGACCAAATAAGAATGCAAGTTTTTTTTATTGAATTAAAGAAAAATTGCAATTACTGTGTGTTAAGACAGGTCACCTTAACTGGACAAATTTGGAAAAAAAAACTGGCAAAGAGAAATGCTTGGTCAATCTAAGTAAAATTATTAGAAAATAATACAAGAGACATTCAGAATGAATCTAAGAGCATTTGTTAACTTCTTTATATGTGGTGCTTACACAAAATATGCCATACACAAAACTATACAAGCATTAACAGGTATCAGACTAATCAGCGAGATGAAATTAACTTAAATTTTCACTGAAAAATGATGGGCATCACTGAATTCTGACATTGGCTTTGAATTCTATGTATTTAAAATGTTTTTATGCCAGTGGAAAAATCCATGAAAGGAAAACTAAATGATTCGGTTTGCTTATAGATGTTGAGTCAGTTCTGCACACTTGAAATGATGGATTAGCTGAATTAATTCAATGACTCACACAGACTAAGGTCTATAAATATTTGCAGAATGTAAAATGGATGGGTGTGCAGAAGCCAAAATTGACTTACTGCACCCAATTATACAGTTTTAATCCAAAATGGCTGCAGTGTTATTTTACAGATTGGAGTACATATATTAGAATTTGCCATATGCAATCTTGATTATTTACAACCTCAGTTACAAAACTAATAGGTCACATCACACCATTGTACAGATTTCAAATCAGATTCAACTGTTTCCTCCTCATCCTGTAAAACCAGCTTACATTTAATCACGCGATGAGAAAAAAATCTATGCCAAATCAAACAATTTTTTTGTGAATTTAACTGGTGCTTCCAATATATAACTGAATCTTTTTAACAAACAATTGCATTTTTCTCAATATGGCTGGCACAGGCAAGTCTGACTTGATATTAAGAGTCTTGCAATGTGCATTCATTTTGAATCACAGGTAACCTGGATGGGTGCGGCTAGTGAATCCAGTTTCACAACTTACCATAAAAACCATAACCGGGGCCGCCTATACTAATAATCCCAGACACATTCAAGCATTTTTTAAAACAATGCACAGTGTTATGTTCCAGGGTTTTGGAACATCAACAAATAGTTCAAAATACTCAAGACGTTAGAAAGACTTCTCCCAGGGAACACGGGGTGCTCCTTTCATCTGGAGACTTATTGGTCTTCCTCCTGCTGTAGTCCTGAACTGAAGGAAGTTTTCACCACTTCTGTCCAATATTCTGCACTTTTCTCCTCTTTTTCTATTCTGCTCCAACCATCCATACATCCACTCAACACGTCTTTTATTTCTCTAACTTCTTTCATGATTATCTCCTTTCTCTCACAAATCATCAATTCTTTGCAGTTACACATCTCAGACTCTTGACTCCTTTTACCTTGGGGTAAAAATGAAAAATGCTGCAGATCCTGAAAATTTTAAATAAAAACACAAAGTACTGGAAAAGCTGAGCAGAACAGGCAGCATCTGTGGAAAGGGAACACATTTCATGCTTTGAGTCAAATAAGGCTAGTGTCTCAAAACCAGCACTCAAGGAATCGAGACCACGCCAGCTTTCAAATATTGTTGGATTTCAGAATGGGCAGTTCAGGCTATTAACAGTTTGGGATAGGGTGGGGTCAACGGCTATTTGCAGTATAGCAAAGACTAAGTTTTCTCAAAAAAAAACTAGCCTTAAATCACACTGCTCCAATGCAATAGTCAGCTGAATTGTCAAATTGAGTGTTTTCAAAATGCACTTAAAACTGAAGCAAGCAACATTTCAAAAATGTCCAGATTCTGGACAAGTCTGGATTTTAGATAGCCAGATGAGATTCTGCACCAGTATATCACTTCTTCAAAACTGGACAGGTAAAATTACATTAGGTTTTATACTGTTGAAAATGTGGGAATGCGCCAGTAAACAAAAAGATCAGTCAGGGATGGTTAGAGGGCATACAAGATGAATTGACAAAGATGTCACAGAAGACAAAGTAAAAAAAAAAGAGGATGGTCATGACTCGAAAAGAAACCAAGGATTGGTCCAGAGTGAGAGCCTTCCCCTACTCCATTCATATAGAATAGCTGCCAGATTTCCCAAAAGATCACCAACTTGAAACACTAACTCATTTGTGCGAGAGAGAGAGAGAGAGAGGGACACAGAGAGGCTGCCTCGCCTGCTGAGTACTTCTAGCATTTATTGGTTTTATGTTCAAAGGCACAAGGAAGCATGTATTCATTTCAGGATCCAATCTCAAACTAAATATCCAGACATCAAAATTCATGGATCTAGAACAAAATCCAATAAAGTCACAACATTTTTCAGTCATGACTTTATGATGGCAAATGGGTCTGAATCATGTTTATCCAGCACTTCAATATAGAAGAAAATTCAATGTAAAATTGTGATCACTTTCAAACCCCTCATTTTCTTGTCAACAATTGATTTGGAGTTGGACTGGGGTGTTGGACTGGGATGTACAAAGTTAAAAATCACACAACACCAGGTTATAGTCCAACAGGTTTATTTAGAAGCACTAGCTTTCGGAGCACTGCTCCTTCATCAGGTGATTGTGGAGAATAAGATTGTAAAACACAGAATTTATAGCAAAGGTTTATAGTGTGACGTAACTGAAATTATACATATAATTCAGGTCTTTTTCAATATATAAAGTTAGTGCTTCCAAATAAATCTGTTGCACTATAACCTGGTGTTGTGTGATTTTTAACTCGCGTCAACAAGGCACTAATCCCCGATGATGCACATTGGTGTTGAACAAATGTCTATAATCAAATACAATTGATGAGTTCATGCAGCATTCTGGAAAGTGTGCAAATATTCACCAAAACCAATGTAAATGTATGAATTATTAAATCAAAGCTGTTTCTTTCATTGATAGGTGATCAGATGTCAATTTAATAATCAATTTACATAAATAAATCTTCCATCTAGAACTGAAATCTCACACATTTAAAGACTGCCTCTCTTGCATTTGACTGAGATACAAAATGGAGTGTTCTACTGTAAGACCGCTTATCTGAAATGTTAACTGTATTTTTCTTCTCACAAATGCTGCCAGACCGACTGAGTATTTCCAGCATTTTCTGCTTTCACTTCAGATTTTCACCATCTGCAGTATTTTGCTTTTGGATAAGGAATCAGTTGTTCTCTGCCAGCTACTTATAATTTGTGACTTGACCTCATCCCTTCCACCAAACTGACTAGGCGCCAGGGATTCACAATGTAAATCTTCCTCCACCTAACTCACTTTATCCAACCCAAGGATGGGCCTAGTTACAATAATGAGAACTAATATTTAAAACACTTACATCAGCCAATGAGTTAGCAATGAGACAGACTTTAACAAATCCACACTAGATTGTGATCGCCAGAATACAACAGGAATTCAGAGTTGCCCTTCACTTGAAAACTGAAGACCATCTTCCAACACCATTTATTTTCATATACCAGGTCAGTTTAAGCACCAGAGGATGCCCAAAACGTTAACTAAATATTCATTTTGTGCCCTAAACTATAACAAAGAGTCTCCTTGGTACAATATTGTATAAGATAGTGACTGGATAATAGTTAAACAAACTGATGAAAGCTATAGGATGCAAATGGAATTTGTGAAATCAACCTCCGATAACTAGAGCAGTGTGGTCTCCTGCCATGATTGATTAGAAAATTACTTAATCATCTCCATTTAAGACACAGTTTAAGATGTCATTATAATGATACCTCCAAATAATTGATTTTCTGGCCATAAATGGAATTAACACCTTAAAACTTGGTAATATCAAACAAGGAATTGCAGATGCTGGAAAGCTGAAACACAAGCAAAGTGTGAGAGAAACTGAGCAGATATGGCAGCTTCTGTGGAGAGAGAAAACAAAAGAGTTAACTGAAAGTTCTGACAAAGGGTCACTGGACTTGAAACATTAATTCTGTTTTCTCTCCACAGATATTGCCATGCACGCTGAGTTTCTCCAACACTGTGTCTTACCTTAAATATGGTTTCACCGGAGCATTGGGAAACTACAGCATCTGATATACATCTAATTTACACTGAGCATTACCACAGGCGATCGGCTGGTTGGTGATCCATGAAAATACTGGGCAACAAATTGAGGGCAAAAAACTGCAAATTAATCATTTTGCTGAATGTCCAACAGCCTTTACTTTCTCACTCCGAAATCCAGTCTTCATAATTGATTGAAACAAAGAACATGAAATAACTGCAATGTAATCTTAAAATCAATTGACTCTATTTACAAATCAATTGAGCCCGTTGCTCTTCACATTGTGGTTAACTGCACAACAAAAGAACTTCTGGACAATCTGCCAGCTTCTAAACTTCAAAGGAAGATTGAGAACCAATGCCAAATTCATTGAAAATGGCAAATAAAGGGAGGTACACAGAAGTGCGAATGAACAGGATTAGCAGCTGGCACATTTTTGTACATTTCCAGAGAGTATTTGACTTTTTTAAAAAAATTCACTCTTGGGCATTGCTGACCGACCAGCATTTATTACCTATTCCTAGTTGCCCTCAAGAAGGTGGTGCTCACATGCTGTGGCTAGGTCAACAATGCCGTTAATGAAGGAATTTCAGCATTTTGACCCTGCCACAGTAATACAATGATATATTTCCAAGTCAGGATGGTGAGTGGCTTGGAGGGAACTTGCAGGTGGTGGTGCTTCCATGTATTTGCTGCCCTTGTCCTTCTAAATGGAAGTTGTCTAAGGATCTTTGGTGAATTTCTTAATTCTTCTAAATTCTGGAGAATTACAGCCTGGAAAGGAATATGAACAAAAAAAAAAGAAATAGGAGGAGTCATTTGACACCTGAAGCCAGTTTCACCATTCAAAACGACTAAAGGTGATCTGACCTTGACCTCTCCCGTCTGTTCCCCATAAGCCCTCAACTTCCCTATTGTTCAAAACCCATTCACTTTGCCTCTGCTCTGCCTTTCACTGAGATCTGAAACGTCGATTTTGCTGCTCCTCGGATGCTGCCTGAACTGCTGTGCTCTTGCTGTGCACTTCCAGCACCAGTAATCCAAAATCTGGTTTCCAGCATCTGCAGTCATTGTTTTTACCTGTTCTGATAATGCCCAACTCCACTTTCTGCCTTTTCCCTGTAACCATTCATTTCCTTAATGACTAGATATCTCTGTCTTGAATGTACTTAGCAGCACAGCCTATACAACTATCTACTGTAAATAATTCCACAGATGCACTCACTCAGAAGAAATTCCTCCTTGTCTCTTGTTATAGATAGCTGACACTTTACTCTGAAATTATGTCCTCTGGTCTTAGATTCTCCCACAAGAGGAAACAACTGTCAAGCCCAATATAATCTTGTACGTTTCAATAAAGTCACCTTTCCTTCTTCTCAACTTCAGAGAGTACAGGCACAAACTACTCAACATCTCAATAAAATCCCTTCATACCTGGGAACAATCTAATCAATCTCCCTTGCAATGCTTCAATACCAGTACATCCTCGGTGATCAAAAACTGTACATAGTATTTTAGATATGATCTGACTGGGTGCCCTTATATTCTTTTAGCAATTCCTCCTTATTTTTAAATACCACTCCCTTTGAGGTCCATTTACCTTCCCTGTTACTTGCTAAACCTATGTGCTAGCCTTTTGTGATTTAATCCTGACCAGCTGTGCTTTCCCAACACCACATCTTTTTTACTCTGATCTCTAACATCTGCAGTCCTCACTTTCTCGCAGTCCAAACTTGCCTATTTTTGTCTCTTTTCTTTTCTGAATAAGGGTGTTACATTGGAAAACTGTCAATCTACCCTACCTTTTCCAGAATCTAAAGGTCCTTGCAAAATGTCTCTGTAGGAATCCACTATCTCTGTAGCTACTTCTTTGAAATTCCTATAATGCATCCCATCAGGTCCAGGGGACTTATTGGCTTTGTGCCCTAACACTAGTTTCTTTAGTACTTTTGCTCTAACAATATTCCCTCCAGTATGTTAGCTCCCGTACAAACATCAAGAATATCTCAGAAGGGCTATAGATCATAGGGAGTGGCTATGGTACACATCAGTACATGCGATATAGGTTTAAAAAAAATGACATCTTAAAAGTGCAATATTAGGAGATGGGAAGCAAGTTATAAAGTAGGATTTCAAACGCAGTGGTCTCAGAACTCTTACCAGTACGACATGATTGTCAGAGTAGAAATAGCAGGTGAATGTGTGGCTGGAAAGATGATGCAAAGGGGATAGTTGCAGATTTCTGGGACATTGGGATCAATACAAGCTGAATGGACCTGAGCAGGAACAAAACTTATGGCCGGGAACTTATTTGCTCCTGGGTTGGAGAGGGTTTAAACTAAAATGACAGGGGATGGAAACCTATACAGGGAAATGAGAAGGAAACAAAAAGATAAAAACAAAAGAAAGATGGGAAATAGAAAAAGAGATAGGCAGAGATTGAAGGACAAGGTTCAAATAAGGTTACAGTGCAAAATAATGAAATGGTACTAAGAATGTTAAAAACATAAGCCTTAAGACCTTGTGTCTTAATGCACAGAACTTACTTAAAGTGCAAATAAATATAAACAAATAGGATTAGATGGATTACAGAGACATGGCTGCATGGTGACTAGGGAAGGGAACTGAATATCTATAGGTATTCAGGTAGTAAAAAGTACAGATAAAAATGAAAAGTAGGTGGATAGCATTGGTGGTTAAACAGTAAATTAACAACAGCTAGAAAGGACATTAGCTCTGGTGAAGTAAAATTGTACAGGTAGAGCTGAAAAACATCAAGAAGCAAACACCAGCAGTTTGTGGGCAACTTTAAACTGCGTATGGCTTTGGTAATTCAAATCAGTAATAATATAGTCAAGGAGGAATTCCTGGAGTGTGTACAGATGCTTACCTGGACCCTAGATTCAGTTTTGTATAATGAGAAAGCTATAGTTGTCAACCTAACTGTGCAAGAACCACTGGGGAAGAGTAACCATAATATGATAGAATTCATTAAGATGGAGGGTGACACAGTTAATCAAGACTCAGATCCTGAATCTAAATAAAGAAAACTACAACAGTCCGAGGTATAAGCCAGCAATAATTAGTTAGGGACAATTCTGAATGCTCTCAACATGGTCAATGTGAAAAGGATATTTCCTCTTGCGGGTCAGTTTGGAACTAAGAGGTACTGTTTTAAAATTAGGGTCACTCTTTCTGGACAGAGATGAGAAAAACTCTACACTGTCAGAGTTATACAATTTTGGAACATTCCACTTCAGATGATGATGGAGGCAGGGTCATTGAAGACAAAGGAGTAGATTCTTGTTAGGCAAGGGAATGAAGAATAATCAGGACTGATGGAAACGTGGAATTCGAAACTCAAACTGACCGATTATGGTGATATTACTGGATGGGCAGGCTTGAGGGAACCAAATAATCTACTCAGAGTCACACAGCTGTACAATACAGAAGCAGACCCTTCGGTTCAACTCGTCCATGTCAACCACATGTCCTAAATTAATCTCGTCCCATGTGGCAGTATTTGGCCCATATCCCTTTAAATCCTTCCTATTCATGTACGCATCCAGATGCCTTTTACATGTTGTAATTATACCAACCTCCAGCATGTTCTCCGGTATGTACACATACACACGTGAAAAAGTTGCTCCTTAGCTCCATTTCAAATCTTTCCCTTCTCACCATAAACCTGTGCCCTCTAGTTTTGGACTCCCCTAGAGTAGAGTAAAGTAAAATAGCTTTTATTTGGTCATTTCTACCATATACACTGATACAGTTAAAACAAGACAGCTTTCCTCCAGTACCGAGGTGCTACATTGATAGCACAAACTACACAACTGGACACAGCATAAAGTTCATAAGTGCTAAACACACAAGTTACAGTGTAACAGAAGAATGATAATTAATAGACATTTTTCTAGCAGCAACACGAAAGAATTTCAGATCGGAAAGAGTCTGATTATACTGTGTTAAGGAGGCTGATGGCTTGGGGAAAGGAACTGTTGTACAGTCTGGCTGCAAGAGACCCAATGCTTTGGTATTTTCTACCAGATGGCAGGAGGGAGAAGAGTTTGAATGAGAGGCATGTGAGATCTTCCACAATGCTCTTAGCCTTTCGGATGCCGCATGTGGAGTAAAAGTCTGTAATGGAGGGAAGAGAGACCCCGATGATCTTCTCAGCTGTTCTCACTATACATTGTAGGCTCTTACAATCTAAGATGGTGCAATTCCTGAACTAGGCAGTGATGCAGTAGCTCAGGGTACTGTCTATGAACGCTCTGTAGAATGTAATGAGGATAGGGAGTAGGGTGTGGGCTTTCCTCAGCTTGGGCAGAAAGTAGAGTTGCTGCCAGGTTTTCTTAGCTATGGTGCTGGTGTTGAGAGTCCAGGTAAAATTTTCCACCAGGCGTATGCCAAGAAATTTAGTGCTGCTCACAATCTCCAAGGGGGAGCCATCGATGTCCAGCAGAGAGTGGTCACTCTGTGCCTTCCTGAAGTCAACAACCATCAATTTCGTCTTGTCCACGTTCAGAGCTGGTTTTTGGCTCTGCACCACCTCTCTGAATGCTGACTCATCGTTCTTGCTGATGAGACCCACTACAGTAGTATCATCAGCAAACCTGATGTGATTCGACCTGTGCATTGCTGCACAGTTGTGTCAGCAGGGTGAACAGCAGTGTACTGAGCACACAGCCCTGGGTGGCCCCCATGCTCAGTGTGGTGGTGTTGGAGATGCTGTTCCCAATCTAGACTGACTGAGATCTCCCTAACCCGGGAAAAGACTTCGGCAATTCACACTGTGCCCTTCAGGATTTTATAAACCTCTATAAAAGGTCACCCCTCAACGTCCTCAAATCCAGGGACAGTAGCCTTAACCTATTCAACCTCTCTCTATAGCTCAAACCCTAAACCCCCAGCAACATCCTTGTAAATCTTTTCCGTACCTTTTCAAGTTTAACAACATCTTTCCAATGGCAGGGAGACTAGAATGCAGGGTAGACTGGGAAAGGACAGTAGATTTCCTTCCCCAAAAAGTACACTAGTGAACCAGGTGGGTTTTTCTGACAATTAACAATAGTTTCATGGTTTCATTAAGATTTGCATTCCAGATTTTTATTGAATTCAAATTCCACCACCTGCAATGATGGGAATCCAACCTGGGTCCCCAGATTCACAGTCTAGTAATAATACCATTAGTGTACTGCCTCCCCATAGCTGAACAGGATCTGTTATTCCAAAAGGAACAAATTTCTGGTGATCCAGAATATTGATTAGAACAAATTCATTCCTACATGTGGGAATCACTGACACAGTGAGCATTTACTGGACAATCACAGATGGGTTTTAGAAGGTAATGGTGGGCAGTTCTTGCGTATTGAATGCAATGGAGTTGATTACGCTATATCAGAGGTCAGTTAAGACTAAACAAATCACTGAGAGATGGTTATATGACGTGACAGCTAATAGTAATAGATTTCCTTTCCAACAGGACATTGTAAAACATATAGGTTTTGCAATAATCCAGTGCTTTCATGATCACAGTTCTGAGATTAACTTTTTATTTTAGATTTAGTTGGCTGATAGCGTTCAAATTCTTCCAGCTGTGGTGATGGGATCTAAACTCACATCTCCGTACAATTAATTAGAGTTATGAATCTGGAATAACATTTCAATAAAATAAAAACAATGCTACTGAATCTCAAGCTGACAACAGAACTCATGGATCCAAATGTTTCTTCAAGGCTAGTGTTCCAACAATTAACATTAACTGCTTACAGCAATTCAGAGCCAGAAGGTTGTGGGCTCATGTCCCACTTCAGATACTTCACCACAATAACCAAGCTGACATTCCCAGTGCTGAAAGAGCACTGCATTTAGAGATATTGTCCCTTGGATGAGTTGTTGAACCAAAGCGTCAGGTGGACAGAAAGGATTCCATCACTCTATTTTGAAGAGGAGCAAGGAGTTCTCTCTGATGTCCTGACCAACATTTTCCTTGCAACCAACATCAGAAAAATAGATCTATTTCTTTTTACATTGCTGTTTATGACAGTTGGCTGTACTCAATTCAGCGACTGTTTTTCTTTCATTACAAAGTAACCACATCTGAAAAAGTACTTAATGGACAGTAAAGTGGTTTGGCATGTTTTGAGGCTGTGAAAGTCACTACTGAATACAAGTCTTCCATTTTCTTTACTGAGAAAGGAAAGCCGTTCACAATCCCGCATGATTGTCCGAAACCAGACATATTTATAACCAAAGAATTCTTCCCATTCTCAATCCAAGGTATTTGTGTGATTAAAAGTAATTGTGCAATTATTCAAAGACTAACAAAAATTCATCTATAGGTCAGGAGTCAGGTTTAACCATGTTTTGACCTGAAACTCATATTTGGTCAAAAGAAAACCTGTGCCCAACCTACAAATACTCCCAGGCTTACCAACCATTTTTAAAAATATGTTTTAAATCGTTTTTTGGTTGTTGCATTTCTGTCGGTCAAGAGATAAATATTAACAGATGAGCTGCTTTGCTGAATCAGAACATATTCGATAATGAAATTAGTCAATAAAAATGAAATTATCTGTGGATACCTGGTTTTGCAAAATTGCACATAAGTATCTCGATGCAAGAATCTTTTGAGCTCATAGTCATTAGATCACTGAAAACAAAAGTAAAATGACAGTGCTGTCAGCCATGATAATGTGGAGAACACACTCCTATGCAGAAGAGAGTACATCAAACTCACATCGATAGTTCAAGCCCGCTACAAGAAATGGAGACCATAATACAAACTGACACTCAAATGCAGTGCTAAGCAAGTGTTCTAGTATCAAAGATGTTATTTTTCAAATGATATTGAACAGAGAACCCATCTGGCCCCTCAGGCATGAGATTATTTCAAAGAAGATTAAAGTGATCTCCCTGGGGCCCTCTAGTAATTTGCGATTTTAGAGAAGATTTGTAGCTCAGGTTGTAGGTTTGCTCGCAGAACTGGTAGATTTGTTCTCAAATGTTTTGTCACCATGCTGGGTAACATCATCAGTGAGTCTCCAGTGTTTTGTCCCACTTGCTATTTATTTGTCTTGGTCTGTTGTAGTGGGTGATATCACTTCTGGTTCTTTTTCTGAGAGGTTGGCAAATGGGTCCAAATTAATGTGTTTATTGATAGAATTCCAGTTTGAATGCCAGGCCTCTGGGAACTCCCATGCGTGTCTTTTTTAGCCTGTCCCAGGATGGATGTATTGTCCTAGTCAAATTGGTGTCCCTCATCGTCTACATGTATGGATACTAGTGATAGTTAGTCATGTCTTTTGGTAGCTAGTTGGTGCACATGTATCCTGGTGGCTAGTTTCCTGCCTGCCTGTCCAATATAATGTTTATTACAGTCCTTGCAGGGTATTTTGTATATGGCATTCATCCTGCTTGTTGTTGGTACAGGGTCCTTTAAATTCATCAGGAGCTGATTCAGTGTGATGGTAGGTTTGTGAGCTACCATGATACCGAGTGACCAGAGTAGTCTGGTCATCGTCTCAGAGATGTCTTTAATGTCTGACAGGGTGGCAAAACAAAGACATGCATGGAAATTCCTAGAGGCCTGGCATTCAAACCGGAACTCCATTGACAAATACATCAACTTGGACCCAAATTACCAACCTCTCAAAAAAAGAACCGGAAGTGAAATCATCTGCCACAACGGACCAAGACACATAAATAGCAAGCGGGACAGAACACCAGCACTTCATCGGAGGCTCACTGATGATGTTACCTAGCGTGGTGATGAAATATTTGAGAACAAATCTAACAGCTCACCGAGCAAACATACAACATGGTCCTGTAGTAATGTTTAACCCTCAACCAACTACAAGCAGACTATCTGGTCAATATCACATTGTTAACGGTAGGACTTTGCTGCACTCAAATTATTTGCAAACGTATTTAATTGGTTTGCATACTCTCAAATGTTCCAAGACCATGAAAGGCACTAAATAAACAAGAAAGCATTCTGATGAAAGGTCATAGAGCTGAAACATTCATTGTTTCTCTCCAAAGATACAACCTGAATTGAGTACTTCCAATATCACCTGTTCTTAATATATAACTGCGTTATTACTTATTTCTCACCAAGATCAATCTCAAAAACTTTTCTCTTTGACTAAGGTTTTGATCATTCATCTCGATGTCCCCTTCTTTGGCTTGTTGTCAACTTTTCACTGACTGTGCTCCTTCATGGAGATATTTTACTATATATGTCTATATCGCACCTTTTATGTGGTGGCATCCAAATTAATGAGTAATGTTATGGGAGATCCACCAGCCATTTCCCATGACCAAGACAGCCTGTCATAATGCTCTTCCAGCACCACTGATCCAGAGTCATAATGCTGCTCCTGTTCCAACACCAATCCAACATAGTCTTTGATGCTGTTTTGATCACAAAACCTAATACCACTTAGGCTAGTTGACTTAATACATTTTGGCATCAACTTGGAGTGTGCTCAAAACATTAGCAGATTTTCATTCCTCCTTACCAAACACAGCATAGAGAACTGGGCTTGCAATAATGAAAAGCAAATATGCATACTGACACAAGTTTTAGGAAGACAGAAAAGTTCTCTAAATCAAAGAAATTTGTATCCCTGCTAATTCCTATATTTTGCACCATCAGATGATTCAGATTTAAAATTTATCAAACATTAATTTGTGAAATTGTGACAAACCATCTCTAACATCTCATTTCAATTACACAAATGAAATATTTCTGATGTTCCATCACGCTTCATCAAATAGGTTTCTGTGCTGCAACATCAGCATCAAGCAACAAAACAGTAATTTTAACTGAAGTAGTCTGACAGCAAAGCTGCACATTCAAATGAGTGGGATTGCTGAGAAATGCAAACAACAAAAAGTAGGTGAGGAATGGTGAGAGTCCCCATTACTGTTCCAGCTTATTGACACAGAAAACTCAAGAGAAAGGCATTTATTTTCAGGTCTAAATTTGCTGCAAATTCTTCCAAAACATACTGAGCAAACAGAATCCGTATCAACAGCAGCACTTTGGTTGCTACCTTTCACCTCAAAACTTGCACAGAATTTGTTTTCAGAAACCGACCTTTTTGATTGATTTCAATTGAGTTGTTTTGTAATTCCAACAAGCGTAAACTCCCTGCTAATGATAGACTCTGCATTTAACTACACAACATTAGAAGGAAATTTGATTTGCATTTCTACAGAATCTTTCAAGACCTCAGGAAGTCCCACAGTATGTTACAAAAGAAAGACCGGCACTTACAATGCTTTTCACAATAACCACGTATGGTAAGCACTTGCGAGTCAAAACCTTTTTGTTAAAACTGTAGTCATTATTGTAATGTATGAGATGTGATCAGCAAACTCCCACAAACAGCAACATGATCATGACCAGATTAATCTGTTTGTGTGACGTTGATTGAAGGATAAATATTGATCAGGGCACCAGAGACTCCTGTCTTTCTTCAAAACACCACTAATAGAGCTAGGGCTCCCATAATCCTTTTAACGTTCTGCCAATGTTACAATGTAGAAAACATGGCAGTCCAATTTACACACAGAAAACTCCCACAAATATCAATGTGATAATGACCGAGTAATAACAACCGATGAATCTGTTTAAGTGATGCTGAAAAAGTAATACAATGGTAGTGTCCTAGTCTCTGGATCAGAATACCTGGGTTCAAGTCTCACCTGCACCAGTAACAACAGCCTTGAACAGGTTGATTAGAAAAAAAAAGTTCAATTTTTAAAAATGGTGCTGATTGAGAGCTAGATATTTCAAAATACGGCCATGCGATTTTTTTTTGACACCCAAGGGAGATAGGACTTCAGGCTAAAATCTGAGCCAAAGATAGTACCTCCAATATGGTATTACTCTCTGTACTGCACTGGAGGGTCAGCTTTGCTTTTTGTGTTCAAACTCTGGGGTGGGACATAAATTCCCAGCTTTCAGATTTAGCAGACACTCTGCCATTTTATTTTTTTCGACTAGAGTGAAAAATTTCAAATAATATTGCATCTACTATGTATTTGCCCACTCACTCAACTTGTCAGATGTCATCCTAAAGCCTGTATATACGCTCGTCACCACTCATAAAACTACATGGCATTGCGCTGTCTTGAAAATAAAGTTGGTAATATTATATTTGATTTTCTGATCCAAATGAGTAACACGCATTGTGAATCGTTGGTGCTGCAAGCACTGATTCCTGTGGTTTTAGATTCATCACCCTCATACACTCATTTACTATCAAACCATTTATTCCTTGTCTTTTTCCTGTCTTCAAAGCAATTCTCAATTCACTCCTGTATATTCCCAACCATCCCAAGTGTTTTGATTTTACATAATTTCTTATGTGGAACTTTATAGAAAGCTTTCAAATAATCCAATATATACCCCAGCCATTCATTCTCCCTCATCTCTTCAACTTGTTACATCCTCAAAGAAATCCAGTATGTTCTGTCAAACACAATTTCCCTTTCATAAATTCATGTTGCCTTTGTTAACTCTTTTTTGTATTTGCTAATTTTCTCCTCCTTCATAATAGACCCCCATCCTTGATAACAGACTTTCTGTTGGCCTAGTTATCTTTCTGGTGAGACTTTAAACCAAGACCCTATCAGCTCACTCACAATTGGACAGAAAAGATCCCACGACAATAATCAAAGAGGAGGAGAGGAATTCTCCCTAGTGTCCTGGTCAATGCTTATCCTTCAAAAGATATCACTAAATCTCAATGATCACATTGCTGCTTTAGCACAAATTAGATCCATGTTTCCTAAATTATAAACTCTAACTACATTTCGTTAGCCGTAATGCACTTTGGACTCTCCTAAAGTAGTGAAGAACACTGTAGAAATGCAACTTTTTTCTGTCCTTAATGAAGCTGACTACTGATACACCAACAACAAACCTTGCGATGAAGGTGTAACAGGTTTTCAAATAATTTTATGTGCTGTGAATACTAGGATATTAGAACATTATCCTCACCTCTAACTTCTGGATTTGAATTTAAGGACTGAAAGTTACTTCGCTGAAGCAGTCATAAATAATTTAAGCTATCTTAAACATTTTCAACCCAGTTCTCAATAATTAGACATGATTCATCTGCACTGAACTAAAACTTAATTCAAGGCTGGAATTTTCACTCCAAGACACCGCAAGATTAGTTGGTCAAAAAAGGGAAAATAATCATGTAGCTAAGATGGATAAAGTTGATCATACTAGAGGGTATGTTTGTACAATTCCAATCGTTTCATAATGTGAGCAGGAATAGGTTACTATTCCTGCTCATATTATGAAGCGATTGGAATTGTACAAACATACCCTCTAGTATGATCGCACTCTTTCACCAATGGAAATCAAGGTTTCCAAATAATTGCAATAAAACCTGAAAATGAATGTTCACCACACTGAAGATCACTGTACTCTATTTAACTACTTCTCTTCTATGATTACCAAGAGTTTATTGAGTGCCAGACACTAAGCAATAAACATTAAGACAAAACAAGGGCTAATGTCTATGCGTGACTTCAAAAATTGAGATTACACAATATTTTGTAGTCATTTCAGAATATAGGGAAAGTACATTCTAGGAGTCATTCTCCAGGAACTAAGTGTCCAATTTCCCAAACACTGAAAGCAAAACAAAAGAATACATGAAACTTACAGATCAATCAGCATTGACAGTAGACAAATTTCTAACACCGAGATAGACCCTTCTGAAAAACTATATTTTTTATAAATTACTGTTCATTTGCAATTATAAAAGGTACAGAGCACCTGGAAGAGAGACAAAACCAAAATGGCATAAAAACAGCTTCAATATAAGAGACTGTTTCACAGAGTGACCATGATAGACAGAAGTGACCACAATAGAAACCACAATGAAAATAATGAAAGGAATGTAATAAATGCAGATGGCATATAAACCAAAGGAGTGGAGATGTGACAGATGTAAGGCAGGTTTGACATGGGCAAAGGAGTAGCCAGCAAACATCTGGAAGAGTCCAGCAGTTTAGAAGAAAAAAAGATCAACATCAAGAATACAAGATTTTCTAATCAAGGCTCCATACCCAACTAAACTACACCCAATCAAAACATTAGCTCTTCCACCCCATATATCAGCATTCCTTCTCAAGAGAGAGGGTCAAACAAATGTTAAAATCTGATCTTACTAAACCATTGTTTATCCTTTCTTCTCCAACACAGTTCTCTCATTTAAACATGTCACCGAAAGCAGCAAAACAGATGTACATAATATCAGAACTTAAAAGCATGCTGCATTCACCACTCAACGTGGTATTCATTGAATCTGATGAATCAGCAACAGAAATAGTCAACTCCGGAGAGCATGGCACTAAACTAAATTAGCATATACCTGTAATTGTCTGGGATAAAGACAATACATGCAGTTTAAACAATTTGTTCAACCCAAAGCATGCTCAATTCTGAAAGTTGAGCTATTTATATATTATTAAGGATTGTCAATTTGTCAAAATACAACCTTATTCAATGTTGGGTGGCTCATATCCAGCACTGCATCCATATTGCACAAACTCTTCCAAAAAAAAACAGAACTGTAACAAAACCACAAACCTAAAACCAGTTAGACATTTCTAGACATCTGTAAATAAGATTTAGAATTTTCTTCTCTAAATTCTTGCTAGCATTCTAACAAAGTTATACGATTGACCACCGCAATGTGCAACTTAAAGAAACTAGTTAGTTCAAAAATAACTAAGTATACATATTTTTCAACACTGCATACTATCCATTGTACAAAAATACAGCATGACTATCTGCTGAAGACAAAGATCAATGGCCAGAGAACATTAGCCATTATCGGTGTCAGCTTGGCTCAATTGTAACAAGATCAACTAGGTGAAAGTGAGGACTGCAGATGCTGGAGACCAGAGTTGAAAAATCTGGTGCTGGAAAAACACAGCAGGCCAGGCAGCAGGAGAATCGACATTTCGGGCATTAGCCCTTCTTCAGGATGAGGCTGGTGTGTCAGGCGGGCTGAGATAAAAAGGTAGGGGGGAGGGGAGCTGGGAATGCGATAGGTGGAAGGAGGTGAGGGTGAGGGTGAAAGGCCGGAGAGGGAGTGGGGCAGAGAGGTTGGGAAGGGGATTGCAGGTCAAGAGGGCAGTGCTGAATCCGGGAATTGGGACTGAGAT
>NC_057725.1:28640794-28650188 GCF_004010195.1 Chiloscyllium plagiosum
GGCCCATGCGGGTGCCCATGGCTACTCCTTTGGTTTGGAGGAAGTGGAAGGATTGGAAGGAGAAGTTGTAAAGAGCGAGGACCAGTTCAGTCAGTCGAAGGAGGGTGTCAGTGGAAGGGTACTGGTTGGGTCGGCGGGACAGGAAGAAGCGGACGGCTTTGAGGCCTTCGTGATGGGGGATGGAAGTGCATAGGGACTGGATGTCCATCGTGAAGATAAGACGTTGGGGGCCGGGGAGTCAAAAATAATGGAGGAGGTGGAGGGAATTTGGGGGAGGGGCGCTGGGAATACGATAGGTGGAAGGGGGTGAGGGTGATAGGCCGGAGAGGGGGTGGGGGCGGAGAGGTCGGGAAGAAGATCAATTGTAACAACCTGTACTAAGTAAGGTGGTGATGGCTTGAGACCCCAAACGAGAACTTAAGTACAGAAATTGACAGCTTGGAAAACTTCCAACATGATCCTCCAAACAAGCTGATAAGCTAGGCTCACCCTTTTCAGGCTGGTGCTCAGGATCACAGGACATGATGCACAGAAAAATAAATTAAAGTTCTGCTGGTATACCAGTCAATGTTTCTCAGGCATTCAACATAATCAGACAAAAAAAAGTTATTGCTGGTTCTAGACAGCTGCTCAGACAGCTTTTGTCATCACCACACTGTAAAAAGTAACTCATTGTGTGAAGCACTCTGGCCTTATCAACAACACAAGCTGACTCCACATAAACCAGGCTTTTCATTCTCCACTCTCAGCATCACTGTCCAATGCTCCTTCCTGTACCAGTAGCACATTAGTACCTACTTTCCAGTTACAATCGGAAAAAAAAATTACACACCCTACAGTGTTTTTACATTGTTTTAAAATGATCAGATCATTTATAAGTGGAACACGATCCAAATGTTTTGGTTCCTATTTGGTGTGAGACAGCATAAGGTCTAAATGCAGAACCACTAGGTTGCAGAATCAAGTTGCTTAACATATGAGGAATGTTTGAGGACTCTGGATCTATACTTGATGGAGTTTAGAAGGAGGAAGGGAGATCTGATTGAAACGTAAAGAACACTAAATGGCCTGGACAGAATGGACATTGAGAAGATGTTTAAATTGGCAGGAGAGTCTAGGATCCGAGGGCACTGCCTTAGACCCTAGGGAAGAGAAACTTCTTCACTCAGAGAGTGATGGGGCTATGGAATTCATTGCCACAAAAGGCTGTGTAGGCCAGGTCATTAAGTATATTTAAGACAGAGATAGATAGCTTCTTGATTGTCAAGGGGATCAAAGGTTACAGGGAGAAAGCGGAAGAATGGGGCTGATAAACTTATCAACCATGACTGAAAGGTGGAGCAGATTCAATGGGCCAACGGTCTAATTTCTGTTCCTATGTCTTATGGTCTCTTATGCTTCATCAATAAAAAGACAAACTTCAAAATATGAAATTTGGCAGGTCAGTGATGAATAATCAATCACTGTCACAAATTTTACAACAAAATGGCAGATGTGGTGGGGAGGATACCCAAAGAAATATTGAAAATATTTTCAAAGGATTTGGATAAATATTTAAAAGCTGGAAAAAAACCATCATGGAGAAAGTACAGTGAAGTGGGACTTTCTGGGCTACCCTTCTAAATAATCTGTACAGATTCCGTAAAATCCAGATTACTAACTGAGCCACAAGGTAATTGGTACAGGATCAACAAGGTTAAAAGGATAAGTACACAGTTCAAAGATTGATGTGGAAGACTTGGGTTCGAATTCATGGAACACTAACTACAATACTGGGGAACAAGGGAGGTGTGATGTGACAGGCTCCACCTGCATCATATCCTGACCAGAGTCCTGATGAATTGAATAACTGGGGTTGTGATTGGGCTTCAAATTAAATAGTGGGGGTGAGAGTTCCATTGCATGGAAGCTGAGAAAATCAAAGGTAATGGGAGAAGTAAAAAAAAGCAAGGGAACGACGACATTGATGAGAAAAGGTGTACAGACTCCCAAACAATAGTCACTATGTACAAAAGACAATAAGTCAACAAATAGTAGCAGCATGTACAGAAGATAGATAAATGATTATGGGTGATTTTAATCTTCATGTCGATTGCGTGAAACAAATTGGAAAGGGTAGCTATGTCAATAAATTTATGAAGTACATTAGGGATAGTTTCCCCGAGCAATATATCATGGAACCAACCAGCGAGCAGGCTATCTTGGAACTGATAATGGGTAATGAGGCAGGTTTAATAAATTACCTCAGTAACAGATGCCCGAGGAAGTAATGATCATAACATGATAGAATTTAACATTCATTTTGAGAGTGAGAAACTTGGATCGGAAACAACTGCTTTTAACATATACAAGAGGAATTACAACAATGAGAATAGAGTTAAATAAAGCGAACGCTATTAGATTAGCAAGAATGACAGTAAGTATGCAGAGACAAAAAAAACTGCAGATGCTGGAATCCAAAACAGACAGGCAGGAGGCTGGGAGAACACAGTAAGCCAGGTAGTATTAGGAGGTGGACAAGTCAATGTTTCAGGCGTAACCCTACTTCAAGACCAGGTATACTTCTCCACTTCTCGATGCTGCCTAGCTTCCTGTGTTCTTCCAGCCTCCTGTTGTCTATTTTAGTAATTATGCAGAGTCAGACATTAATGGAGGTAATTCATGACTTTCAGAAAAAATATATCCCAGTAAAGAGAAGAGGTTCTGACAGGGATAAACCAACCATTGCTAACCTAGGGAATTGAGGAGAGCATGAAGGTCAAAGAAGAAGACCACCTATCGAATTGAATCTGGGAGACAGTTAGGGGAACAAGGAAATGTCACAGGAGTTAAAGATTGATGCAAACTATTTGTTTCTGTTGGAAGATACTTCAAACATTCCATTAAAACTAAAGAATCTGGAGGAGGAAGTAAGTACAGCAGCGCCTTGACTTACGAACTTAATCCGTTCCAGGACCCAGTTCGCAAACTGAATCAATTTTCCCATTGTTTGGATATTTCCGGAGTCTTTTCTCTTTTTTGTCTCTTGGAGGTTGGTGATGCCACAAGAAAACGATCCAAAGAAACTTGTTTTTTTCTTTTTGCAGAATTTTCCGAAAATGAGACATCACATTGTCATTTAAAATGTTCCGGAGTCTTTTCTCTTTTTTGTCTCTTGGAGGTTGGTGATGCCACAAGAAAACGATCCAAAGAAACTTGTTTTTTTCTTTGTTGCAGAATTTTCCGAAAATGAGACATCACATTGTCATTTAAAATGTTCACTGCTCTGTTGGTCAGTCTTGTTAGGGTGATGCCTCTCAACAAAAGCCTGCACTTCACTTCATTTGCTACAAATGTCTTTGATTTGAACACTTGATACATCTTCCCTCTCGTCTTCCTCCTCTCCAGAATGCTCCTGCTGCATAATCTTCACCTGCTCCTGTTGCAATTCAACAAGATCTTCTGTGCTGAGTTCTTGTCTGTGGTTCTCCACCAGCTCCGCCACATCATCCTCATCGACCTCCAAGCCCATATTCTGGCCCAGGTCACAATCTCATTCACTACATTTACTGATGTCTCCTCCTTAAAACCCTCGAAGTCTCTCTCAGGTTCACAATCTGGCCAAAGTTTCCTCCAGGCCGACTGCAACGTACGGAAAGAGACCTTGCTCCATGCCTTATCAATAAGGCTTATGCAGTGGAGGATATTGAAGTGGTCCTTCCAGTACTGACCAAGAGTCAAACCTGTGTCGTTGGTGACCTGGAAACACCTGGCGAACAGAGCCTTCGTATATAATTTTTTGAAATTTGCAATGACATTCTGGTCCATGGGTTGGATGAGAGGAGTGGTGTTGGGAGGAAGGAACTTTATTTTTATGAAGTCGTATTCAATAACCAAGTCTTCTTCCAAATTTGGAGGATGGGCAGGAGCATTGTCCATTACCAGAAGACACTTAAGAGGCAAATTATTTGTTTCAAGATATTCCTTGACAGCTGGTGCAGAAACTTCTGTCAACCATTCCATAAAAATCATTCGCGTGACCCAAGCCTTGCTATTCGCCCTCCACATTACCAGGAGTTTAGCCTTCAACACATTATTGCATTTAAAAACGCGGGGATTTTCAGAGTGGTCGACTAATAGGGGCTTAATCTTGCAATCCCCACTTGCATTCACACACAATAAAAGCGTTAACCTGTCCTTCATTAGTTTGTGGCCCTGTAGTGCCGTCTCCTCTTGGGTTATGTAGGTCCTTTTGGGCATTTTTTTCCAGAAATGTCCAGTTTCATCACAGTTAAAAACTTGATGTGAGACATAACCTTCATCTTCGACAAACTTATTGAATTCCTTCACAAAGTCCTCGTCTGAACTAGCCGCTTCTCCATGCCTTATTACACTATGGATTCCAGTTCGTCGACGAAATTTATCAAACCAGCCTCTGCTGGCTTTAAATTCTTCAACGCTAGCAGTACTTGCACTCGGCGGTGTCGCCAACAAATCACGGTGTATGTGTAGTGCCTTCTCGTGGATTATAGTCTAGTTAACACTATCTCCAGCAAGCTCTTTTTGATTTATCCAAACTAATAATAATTTTTCAACGTCATCTAACAATTTAGGCCTTTGCTTTGTTAAAATAGTCACTCCTTTAGCCACCTCCACTGCCTTTAGTGCCTCTTTGTTCTTTAGGATAGTACAGATAGTCGATTTCACCGTGTCGTACTGCATAGCGAGATCAGATACGCGCGCACCATTCTCGTATTTAGCTATTATTTCCTCCTTCGTTTCTACAGTAATACGTTTAGGCTTAACACCACTAACACTACCACTTTTCACTTTCTTGGGAGCCATGATGAGGGCTAATTTAATGCAAAAAAACAAAAAAAGCGTAAGAATGCTTGGACGTTGGATGTTCACAGCGTGCATGCGCGCCAAAGACGAACTGAATGAGATCACGCGGGGCCCGAGAGCTTTTGCGTTCAAAGCGCGCGTAGAAAAGCAGAACAATGACAATGAAACCACGGTCTTTTTGCGTTCGTACCTTGAATTTCGTACGTACTTTGAAGCAAAATTTTACTTACAATCCTGTTCATAAACCGATTTGTTCGTGAATGGGTTCGTTCGTATGTCAAGGCGCTACTGTACTATCATCACTGAAAAGCCAATATTAGACAAACTAATTGGGCTGAAGACAGATAGGTCCCCGGGCCTTCAAGGTTTACATTCTAGGATCCTAACATCCTACCTAGATAGTGGATGCATTGATGGTAATTTTGCAAAATCCTTGGATTGTGAAGAACACTAAAGGATTAGAAAACTTCCAATGTGACATTCCTCTTCAAAAATTTCCGCAGGTATTCAAAAAGGTACCTGACAATAGATTAAGTCATAAGATAAATGACTTGATCTACTGGCATAGATGTGGTAGTAATGGATGTAGGTTTGTTCGCTGAGCTGGAAGGTTCATTTTCAGTCATTTTGTCACCATATTAGGTAACATCTTCAGGAAGCCTCTGGACGAAGCACTGTGGATGTTTCCTGGTTTTTATTTATATGTTTGGGCTTCCTTGGGTTGGTGATGTCACTTCCTGCTCTTTTTCTCAAGGGGTGGTAAATGGGATCGAAGTCAATGTATTTGTCGATAGAGTTCCGGTTGGAACACCATGCTTCGAGGAATTCTCACATGTGTCTCTGTTTGGCTTGTCATGTCATTTTGTGGCTAGTTGATGTATATGTATTCTAGTGGCTAGCTTTCGGCCTGTTTGTCCAATTTAGTGTTTGTTACAGTTCTTGTAAGGTATTTTGTAAATGACATTAGTTTTATTTGTTGTCTGTATAGGGTCTTGCAAGTTCATTAGCTGCTGTTTTAGAGTGTTCGTGGGTTTGTGGGCTACCATGATGCCAAGGGGCCTGTGTAGTCTGGCAGTCATTTCCAAGACAGCTTTGAACGGAATGGGACTATTTGGCGCCGCCCTTTTGGCGCCAATCATTTGGCCCCACTGTTTTGGCACTCGTTACTTTGGCACTGAGCTGTTTTGGCACCAATTCAGAACACAAAAAAAAAAGACTTGCTTAGTTAAAGAAGAGAGGATGACTAACGACCCGATATAATTTTCTCAACCTGCTGCACCTCTGTGCTTGCATTTTGTGCTTCGTACACAAATACCCCAAGTCCCTATATTTTGCAGCCTTCTACATTTAAATAACCTATTTGTTCTCTTCCAAAATGAACAACTTCACATTTTCTGACATATTCCATTTGCCAACCTTTTACTTACTTAACCTATCATTGATTGATGTAACCTGCCTTTCAACCTATTTTTGCATGATCTGCACACTTGGCGACAGTGTGTTCACTTTCTTCCTCCAGGTCACCAATATGGTGCAGCAGGTAATCAGGAAGGCTAATCACATGTTGGTTCATTTTTCAAGGGGGTTGGAGTATGAGAGTAGAGAGTCTTATTGCAATTAAAACAGAATTTGCTGGAGAAACTCAGCAGGTCTGGTAGCATCTCTGGAGGGAAAGCAGAGTTAACATTTGGAGTCCAATGACCCTATTTCAGGATAGCAACTGTAAAAGTTGCTGGTAAGACCAAATCTGGAGTAGTGTGAGCAGTTTTTGTCCACTTATTTAAGATAATTTATAATTTCAAAGAAGGTTCACTAGGGTGATCCCCAGTATAGAGGGATTGTCTTATAAAAAGCGAAGGTTGAAAATGTTTGGGACTCATCATTGGAATTTAAAAGGTAAAAACAATGACTGCAGATGCTGGAAACCAGATTCTGGATCAGTGGTGCTGGATCTATGCTACTCTATCCCCACCCCCACCCACCTCTAGCTTATCTCTCCACGCTTCAGGCTCTCTGCCTTTATTCCTGATGAAGGGCTTTTGCCCGAAACGTCGATTTTGCCTGTCCTCGGATGCTGCCTGAATTGCTGTGCTCTTCCAGCACCACTGATCCATTGGAATTTAAAAGGTGATTTCATGAAAACACATCGAATTCTTAAGGAACTTGACAGGGTAAATGCTGAGAGGATGATCCCCTCCTGGGAGAGCCTTGGACAAGAGGGCATAGTCTTAGAATACAGGGGAGCTAATTTAAGACCGAGATGAGAAGGAATTTCTTCTCCATGGAGACCTGGGAGAATACCGTCCTTGTGTAAATCTGAGGCCAAGATACATAGATTCTTAATCAGTAGGGGAATGGAAGGTTACGAGTCAAGGGCAAGAAAGTGGATGTGAGGAGTGATCAGCCACAATCCTATTGAATGGTGGATCAGGCTCGAGAGGCTGAATACCCAACTCCTGTTCCTATTTCTAATGGTTATGTGGCCAATGTGAGCAAAATAGCCTCTTTTTGCATTCAACCAATCTGTAAAAGAAAACCATTCAGTACAAGAGCTGAAAGCATTGACAAAGATTGGCTTATATAATTGCTTGAACACACAGATCAATGATGTTTTAGAACTCTAGATTGGACAATTATTTGTTACTTATTAACTAAAATCCTATAAATCCTCATATCCAACTGTCTGATGTGTTGCAAAGTTTGAGAAACCTGGTGTGTTTTTCTAAACAGTAAATACTGACGTACAGTGACATCAGCTGACAACAGACAGTCCTTGCCATAATGATAAACTAAACATTTCCAATTCAAGTCAAATGATGACTACGGTAAAATTAAACTCCATGGAAAACTCCCCCATGAAACAGCAAATGGATGGCAAATAATCCATTTGATATCTTCTTTGACATTCTGCAATGTCGTTGTTGTTCAGGCCTGCTCCCACTGGGAAAACACAACAAGACAAGCATTTCCTTATATGCGAGTATCAATTCAAAGAAGCAGAAAACTGGGCTTAGGATCTGAATAACATTACATTATAGATAGGTATTTTCATCAAAAACCAGTTTGTTCACAATATCTTAAACATACTTAAGGATTATTAAATTCAACTCATTCCTGAAAGTTGTTTGAACCATTGTGTATGGTAAATGAAATCTTAAAAGCTACACCAAATATCCATTACACTAATTGCAGAACCATAACAATTTGCTCTTTTTATGTTGCAAGTCAATGCTGTAATTGAGAAATGGGTGTTACTGGCAAGGCTATCCTAGGTCTCCCTTATAATGCAGTGGCTTCTAAGGCATACTGGAGAGAGACTGCAGATTCCCTTACAGATATTAGTTGACTTTTTAACCACATTTCAAAAGCTTCATGATCAATTTCAAGATTACGTTTCTTAAACTGGATATAAACTTCTATTCTCTGGAATATAACCTCAAAAATATAATCCAGTAAATGTTCACTATACCCATGCATGCATTCAAGTGAAATGGGGAGTAGTAGAGACGGGGTTGTGCACTGTTGTTTATATAATGCTCACCAAATCACCTGTGAAAATCATACAAATTTAGTAGTCCAAATTTAGACTGCGCCTAGAATTAGCGTTCATCTTTGCTTCACTGAGATTATGTACCAGTGGGCGCAGTACCTAGATTAAGGGCACCCCAAAAGCACGTTGAAATGCTAACAGATTTTCCAAAATACGTTTAAGTCTAGTGACAATAGGAAACCTATCAAAAAGCAATCTATACAAAAGGAGGATATCCTGATGACATACTATATGTTTCTTTTGTGTAGACCCTGTATTGGACAGGACTTGACAATCCATAAAACAAACTTAAAAACAGTCAAGAAGTCACCAATGAATGTTTACATTCACACACAATCGAAGAAGAAATTTGACAGACGTCCTTTCACCATTACACCTTTTAAAAGTTAAATAATGTGCAGCCTTTGCGACTGGAACATTTGCTTAGGTGGGCTAGTAGATTACAGTACCCAAAATAGATGACCGAAAATAACACTAGTGGACCCACGAATGAGCTGCTGCTGGCACCATGAGACACATGAAGACTGTCAGAGTAAAACTCCTAGCATGGGGGCAGGGTGGCAGGATCAGGAGGGGAGCAGACAAGGGCAAGTGTATGAGAGGGGGCAAGACAGAGTGCCAATTGTGACAGACAACATGGGTGTGGGGGCAGCAGCAAGGTTGCGAAGGGGGGATTACATGAGCCTCAGAGTGTAGTACAGAAACGTTGTAGATCGGTGTGGAGACCAGGGCTGGGTCAGGAATACACTATAAACTGGGGACAGGTGACAGGACACAGGGTTATTATACTGAAAGGGCAAGCTGCAGGGAAAAGGGCCAAGAAGGGAAGGGAGGGACTCATGAATTTTTGTATTATGGATGAGCAGGAAGATAGGAAGCGAAATCGGATGGTGTCAGGTTTGGGGTGGAGCTGAAAATGAGGCACTTTTTAGGATGGGGTAACTGGTCTGGGATCAGTGGGGGACGCAGGGGGCAGCTGGACTTGGATAAATGTAAACCTGGCTGGGGGTGCTGGGGGAG
>NC_057725.1:28650857-28656552 GCF_004010195.1 Chiloscyllium plagiosum
GGATCGGTGAGGGGGATGGACCTGGGCTGGGGCTCAGTGAGGGGGAGGGGGGGTGGACCTGGCCTGGGGATCGGTGAGGGGGGGGTTGCCTGGGGATCGGTGAGGGGGGGGTTGCCTGGGGATCGGTGAGGGGGGGGTTGCCTGGGGATCGGTGAGGGGGGGGTTGCCTGGGGATCGGTGAGGGGGGGGTTGCCTGGGGATCGGTGAGGGGGGGGTTGCCTGGGGATCGGTGAGGGGGGGGTTGCCTGGGGATCGGTGAGGGGGGGGTTGCCTGGGGATCGGTGAGGGGGGGGTTGCCTGGGGATCGGTGAGGGGGGGGTTGCCTGGGGATCGGTGAGGGGGGGGTTGCCTGGGGATCGGTGAGGGGGGGGTTGCCTGGGGATCGGTGAGGGGGGGGTTGCCTGGGGATCGGTGAGGGGGGGGTTGCCTGCTCTGGTCTGGCAAGAAGCTGAGAGGTTGTTTTGAGGGTGTGAGATGGTTTGGAGTCGGGGTTGAGGGGGTCTCTAATCTCCCCAGCCCTACTAGAGCGGCCCCGGTGCTGATCCGTGCCCCTTACCTGCTGGTGTTCAGGCCGATCCCTGGTCTCCCGGTCCGGCCCTGCTCTCCCCCGCCAAGCAGTACCGCCAACCTCGCGCACACCACCGGCCGCTCATTGGCCACCCTCCACCAATCGCTGCCCGTTACCGCCTTTTACCAATCGCAGAACGGATCGCCAGAATATCCAATGTCTATTGGAGAAAATGTACGTCAATCAAAGAATGGTGGGCTAATCCTCCATGTTTTCAGACCTCGCCGCTTGTACGGATTTCTATTGGGACTATATCGCTGTCAATCAAATATAGGGCGGGCGCCTTTGTTCAGTTCTAATTTACTATTGGACAAAACCGATATCAATCAACTGTGGACGACTTCAGCGGCGTGTTTAGTCTCTATTGGTTAATTTTCCGTCAACTGAGCCCTCCGTAAGAAAGAATCTCTTTTCTATTGGTAAATCCTGATGTCAGTCAAAACAAGGGCGGGCTCCAGATGCCCATCTTTGGTTTATATTGGATAGAATCGATCTTAATCAATAAATGGGCATGACTTGGAAATGTACTTGGACAGCAGATTTGGTTCCGAATGGATAATGTGCATGTCAACCAACCGAGTTTAAGTTGATTAAAGGGATGTAGTGTTTTCAATGCAGTGTAACCATCATCTTTGTGTTGTGTGGTATTCAGTTCAAGAGGGTGTAGTATCACAAATAGAGCTAGGGGTGATGTCTGATAGGGTCTCTCCATGTAAGGTGGAAATCTGGAACTCTCCCTCGCAAGCTGTTGATTTTTTATATTATTCATAAACCTTTGCCCTGATTGCCACCTCTGTCAGTATAACATTTAGAGCAAGGGTTGTTTGAGGTATACCTAAAAAGAAATGCAGATCTGAAGAAAACAAAAACAGAAATTGCTGGAGAAACTCATCAGCATTTGCCAGGAAAAAAGAGTTACCGTTTCAAGTCCCGTGACCTGCCCTCAGAACTAGAACCGGCCGGGAAATTGTGATATTTACAGTGATGACAATGGTTTGGAGGTTGGTTGAGGGAAGGAGTGAGCAGATAGGTGGAGACAGATCCCAGAGAAAAGAATAGAAATGAAAAGCAACAAGGGAAAGTAGTTCACTGTCATGATCCTCCGTTGTATATCCTTTGAACAGGACCTGTCTAATGATCAGTGGTGGAGGATTCGCCACTACAGACATTCTACAGAATATACACTTTTAATAGATAGTTTACTTCAATATGTCAATAAGCACAACTGCATGACAAGTCAGCCATAATTACAAGGACTCTCGAGAACTGAACCAATTACATCTGATTCCCAAGTGACTGGGAACTCACTGCCTCCACGCACAGACTGTGTGTGACATCTACAGAACGGCTGCAGCTATTGCAACGTCTGACTGGGGATGTACAGGGTATCCAGGGTGGCGTCCGGTGTAGAGCAACAGTGTATCAGCAGTCCGCCAGCTGCATAGAGAGCTATAACTCAATTGAAGCTTCAGCATTTTGAGTCTACTCCGAATCGTGGGAACCCAGAAGGCATAACATCAAGTCTGGAGGAGCGGGGAATCTATTAAGAAATTCACAGCTTCAAAATAAAACATTTAGTGAGGGGGGAAGGATATTAAGTCATTGGCTCAAATGCAAATTGGAAATGGCCCCTCAATGGGCACCTGTATATATACGAGGTAAAACTCTTCCAGCACCACTAATCCAGAACCTGTATATATACAAACAGGACCAGTGATTATTGGCAACAAAAGTCACCAAGTCAAAATTCTTCTGCGCATGCTCAATCATGTCACTACATTCCATGCATATTGATGTAACATTGGAGCACACACAAAATGGAGTTACAAATCACACAACACCAGGTTATAGTCCAACAGGTTTAATTGAAAGCACTAGCTTTCGGAGCGTCGCTCCTTCATCAGGTGGTTGTGTGCACAAAATGGAAATATACGTCCACATCTGCGTTTATATGTATACAGGCACCGGACAAATAGCTCTGGCAGTTGTATGGTACTGATCCTTCACCTGCGGTTTTGTGCACAACACAAACAGTGATGCATCGACAATCCCTCCTCAAAACACACTAACACTTTGTTTTAGTTATTTTCGCGCAATGGGAGAAAATGCAGCTCAGAAAATAAGGAAGCCTGATTTAGCCCAGGTTCCTCACAAGCTTTGCTTCTGCTTAGTGTTTATGTTCACAGCCTAATTATATTGATTGTACTATCTTTGTAATAGCAGCTGTTGCTGCTCCATCGTTGGGCAGTGACATCACCGAGTTCTGCAAGTACACACTGGTCGTATTCAATGATAAGAACAAACTAAAGGTTAGGTAACCAAGACAGGCAAAGGGAGTTAAGATACAGATCAACCAAGATCTAATTGAATAGTGAAAACAGCCTCAAGGGTACAAATTGTCTTCTCCTGTTTCTACGGAAGAGAAAGAATAACATGTCGTGGTGAGAAACTGTAAAAAGACTAACTGGGCTGAAAAACATTTCTAGAGAGCAACGGTCATGACCTTGTTACAGACTCTGGATTAAAGAAGCTGGGTGGGAATAATTATACTGAAAGAAATGGCAGTCCTAGCCAGCAAGCTTTAATAAAGCAATTATGTATCTGCCAATGCTAATGAAGCAGAAATAAATTGTCAGGAAATAAGGGATTTGATTTTTTAAAAACAAATAATGCTGGGTTCTCTACTTTTTGTCATTTATACAAATGATTTGGATGCGAGCATAAGAGGTATAGTTAGTAATGGGATGTGAAAAGATTCATCCCACACCTCAAATAGCCCATGAGGTGGTGGTGCAGAGTAGCTCACTGGGTCACATTAGTGAGTACTTAATAGTTAGCCACATTTGTGTGGGCTTGGAGTCACATCTCAGCCAGACCTAGCAAGAATGATAGATCTCCATTGCACCAAAAGAACTTGACAAGTGGATGGGTTTCAATAGTTCCACTACTGATTCCAGGTTTAATTTTCAGATTTCCCCATCTACAGGACAGTGTTTCAACTTATGTCTCCAATCATTAGCTTGGCCCATTAGCAGAGTTTGTATAATCCATATTACAGAGGAGGAAGTGCTGGATGTCTTGAAATGTATAAAGGTGATAAATCCCCAGGACCTGATCAGGTGTACCCGAGAACTCTGTGGGAAGCTAGAGAAGTGATTGCTGGGCCTCTTGCTGAGATATTTGTATCATCGATAGTCACAGGTGAGGTGCTGGAAGACTGGATGTTGGCTAACATGATGCCACTGTTTAAGAAGGGCGTAAAGACAAGCCAGGGGGAACTATAGACCAGTGAGCCTGATGTTGGTGGTAGGCAAGTTGTTGGAGGGAATCCTGAGGGACAGGATGTACATGTATTTGGAAAGGCAAAGACTGATTAGGGATAGTCAACCTGGCTTTGTGTATGGGAAAACATGTCTCACAAACTTGATTGAGTTTTTTGAACAAAGAGGATTGATGAGGGCAGAGTGGTAGATTTGATCTATATAGATTTCAGTAAGGCGTTCAACAAGGGTCCCCATGGGAGGCTGGTTAGCAAGGTTAGATTTCACGGAATAGAGGGAGAACTTGCCATTTGGATGCAGAATTGGCTCAAAGGTAGAAGACAGAAGATGGTGGTGGAGGGTTGTTTTTCACACTGGAGGCCTGTGACCAGTGGAGTGCCACTGGGTCCTCTACTTTTTGTCATTTATATTAATGATTTGAGGTATAATGATTAGTAAGTTTACAGATGACACCTAAATTGGAGGTGTAGTGGACAGCGAAGAAGGTTACCTTCGATTACAAAAGGATCTTGATCAGATGGGCCAATGGGCCGAGAAGTGGCAGATGGAGTTTAATTCAGATAAATGCAAGGTGCTGCATTTTGGGAAAGCAAATCTTAACAGGACTTATTCACTTAATGGTAAGGTCCTAGGGAGTGTTGCTGAACAAAGAGACCTTGGAGTGCAAGTTCATAGCTCCTTGAAAGTGGAGTCGCAGGTAGATAGGATAGTGAAGAAGACGTTTGGTATGCTTTATTTTATTGGTCAGAGTATTGAGTACAGGAGTTGAGAGGTCATGTTGCGGCTGTACAGGACATTGGTTAGGCCACTGTTGGAATATTGCGTGCAATTCTGGTCTTCTTCCTATCGGAAAGATGTTGTGAAACTTGAAAGGTTTCAGAAAAGATTTACAAGGATGTTGCCAAGGTTGGTGGATTTGAGCTATGGGAGAGGCTGAACAGGCTGGGGCTGTTTTCCCTGGAACATCGGAGGTTGAGGATGACCTTATAGAGTTTTACAGAATTATGAGGGGCATGGATAGGATAAAAAGACAAAGCCTTTTCCCTGGGGCCACAGAGTCCAGAACTAGAGGGCATAGGTTTAAGGTGAGAGGGGAAAGATATAAAAGGGACCTATGGGGCAACTTTTTCACACAGAGGGTGGTACGTGTATGGAATGAGCTGCCAGAGGAAGTGGTGGAGACTGGTACCATTGCAACATTTAAAAGGCATTTGGATGGGTATATGAATAGGAAGGGTTTGGAGGAATATGGGCCAGGTGCTGGCAGGTGGGACTAGATTGGGTTGGGATATCTGGTCAGCATGGACGGGTTGGACTGAAGGGACTGTTTCCATGCTGTACATCTCTATGACTATGGCTCTACTGTAAACCCCAAGCCTATGTTGGTGTGCCATGGGAAAATTGAACATCTAAGACAGCCCTTTAAGTAGAATTATTTAAGGGAAGAGCACAGCAGGTCAGGCAACATCCAAGGAGCAGGAGAATCGACATTTTGGGCAAGAGCCCTTCATCAGGAATGAGGCTTGTGAGCTAATGAGGTGGAGAGGTAAATGGGAGGGGATGGGGCTGGGGGCAAGGTAGTTGAGAATGTAATATGTCGATGAAGGTCGATGAATTGGAAGGTTGGATCTTGGATAAGGTGGGGGGGAGAGGAAATGAGGAAATTGGTGAAATCCACATTGATGCCATGTGGTTGAAGGGTGCCAAGGCAGAAGATGAGGAATTATTCCTCGAAGTGTCAGGTGGTTAGGGGTTGGTGATGGAGGAGGTCCAGGAGAAAGTGAGGTCTGCAGGTGCTGGAGATCAAAGTTGAAACTTTATTGCTGGAACAGCACAGCAGGTCAGG
>NC_057725.1:28656650-28670207 GCF_004010195.1 Chiloscyllium plagiosum
GAAACTGGTGAAGTGCAAGTTCATCCCCTGTGGTTGGAGGGTTCCCAGTCGGAAGATAAGACGCTCCTCCTCCGACCGTCGGGTTGTTGTGGTTTGGCGGTGGATGAGTCCAATGACCTGCATATCCTCGGTGGAGTGGGAGGGGGAGTTGAAATGCTGTGGTACAGGTTGGTTGGGTTGGTTCGTCCGGTTGGCCCAGAGGTGCTCCCTGAATCGCTCCGCAAGTAGGCGGCCTGTCTCCCCAATATAGAGGAGGCCACACCGGCTGCAGCGGATGCAGTAGATGATGTGGGTGGAGGTGCAGGTGAATCTGTGGCGGGTATGGAAGTTTCCTTTGGGGCCTTGGAGAGAAGTGAGGGGGGAGGTGTGGGCGCAAGTGTTGCACCTCCTGCGGTTGCAAGGGAAGGTGCCGGGAGTGGAGGTTGGGTCGGTGGGGGGTGTGGGGACCTATATGTCCTTGGTGGAGTGGGAGTGGAAGTTGAAGTGTTCGGCTACAGGACGGTGGGGTTAGTTGGTGTGGATGTCCCAGAGCATTCTGCTAGGAGGCGTCCTGTCTCCCCAATGTACAGGAGACCACATCGGGAGCAATGGATGCAGTAAATGACGCGTGGAAGTGCAGGTAAAACTCTGATGGATGTGGAAGGCTCCTTTGGGGCCTTGGACGGAGGTGAAGGGGGAGGTGTGGGCACAGGTTTTACAATTCCTGCGGTGGAGGGGAAGGTGCCGGGAGGAGAGGGGGGGTTGGTGGGAGCGTGGACCTGACCATTCCGACACCTGAAGGAAGAACGCCTCATCTTCCACCTTGGAACCCTCCAACCACACGGCATCAATGTAGATTTCACCAGTTTCCTCATTTCCCCTCTCCCCACCTTATCCCAGATCTAACCTTTCAAATCAGCACCGCCTTCATGACCTGTCCTACCTGTCCATCTTCCTTTCCACCTATCCACTCCACCCTCCTCTCCAACTTATCATCAGTACTTCCACCTTCATCTACCTATCGCACTATCAGCAACCTTGACCCCCCCAGCCCACCCCTATCCCATTTATCTCTCCATCCCCTTGGCTCACAAGCCTCATTCCTGATGATTTTTGCCAGAAACGTCAATTCTCCTGCTCCTCCGATGCTGTCTGACCTGCTATGCTTTTCTAGCACCTTACTCTCGACTCTGATCCATAGTCTCTGCAGTCTTACTTTCTCCTTATTTAAGGGAAGGTTTATCCATTAGTTGCTTTGTTTCGTAATCCTCAGTGTTCTTCCCTCAGAAACGCCTATCAATTTCCATCTTGAATTGTTCAATTGATCCCTGTCTGAACACATTAAGAGAAGGTAGGCAGAGTTGTGGATAGTGCTGAAGGATGTTGTGGGTTTCAGAGGGACATTGGTAAGATGCAGTGTTACAGTAATGTCTGTGCTTCTGAGGCAGAAGGCTTTGGTTCAAGTCCTACCTGTTCCAGAGGTGTGTAATAACATTATTGAACATGTTATTAGAAAATAGTTACGTTTTCTTGATGATATTTGAAATTGGAGTAACTATGTGTCTTGGTAGAAGTATCAGCAACAAGAATGCGCAAACTTAAAACACAATATTTTCATGTTTTTATGATCTGGAATAAAGGTGCAATAGGGAATTGCATGTGGATTTGAAAAGGAATCATTTGCAGAGCTGTGGGGAAGAAGCAATGGGAGATCAGGATTAATTGGGGAGTTTTTTCAAAAAGCCAAAATAAGGCTTAAAGTACTGGGCTAAAAGTCTTCTTTCTGTGTTGTATTAATATATGGCTTTCTGTCTGTAAAAGGCACAGACAAAAAAATTATATAGTTGTAAAAGTTTAATTAAAACTAGTTGAAGAGAAACCTGTGGAAACAGTCCTGGAAGATGATCCTGAAAAGAGCAATAGCGCCCCTTAGTGTTAGCAAAGGCCTAAAGGCTCCCTCAATAAATTCTAAGGAAAAGTAATTTACCTGAAATTTTACTGAACTTTATACCTGCCCATTTCCAAGCAGTGAGGTGGGGAAAAGTACTGAAAGTTCACAGTTTTATAAACATGGTGAATGTATAACTCTGCCACATGCAATTTTTTTTCAACAAATTCCCAACTTGGAATATACAAACATTAAAAAAAGGAGCATGAGGAGACCACTCGGCCTGCTCTTCCACTTGATAATATCGTGGCTGCTGTGATTGCTCCATATCCTTGCTATCTCCAATAACTTTTCAGTCTTTTGTTTATTGACAATCTGTCCACCTGTGCCTAAAAAATATTTAAGGACTGTCTGTATTTTGAGAAAGAACATTCTAAAGGATCACAACCCTTTGTGATGAAAATGTTCTCCTAAGGTCTATCTTAAATTGGCAACCCCTTATTTTGAAATAGTGATCACCAATTCCAGAGGCTCCCAAAAGGGAAATATCGAGTGGAATTTTCCAATGCCTTAAATGGTCTGGGTTGGACAATAATGAGAACGTTGGGAAGATATGGCAATGTTCAAAACATCTGATTCCCAACATCGAGAAAAAAATCTTCCGATTTCCCATTGAGATTCAACCAGCGAGTTCTGAATATCGCTCATGGGTGGCTACTAGTGTATTCCTCTGAATTTACATCTTATTATCTGCTAATCTAATTTGCAGCCTCCACTTCTCTCCTCCACTCCCAAGAAATTAAATATGAGTCAGAGTGGTAACTTGGCAGGAACATCTCAAATCAGGCTTTTGTCTGACTCCTACTGTCACCAACATTTCTCTGCGTTTCCATGGATACCAACTGTTCCACCATTTGTCCAGGCAAGTGGTATCATCAAACCACCAACCTCACCACATATCCTGGCTGCTTTTAGACCAACTCACTCACCACTTCAGTCCTTTAGATGACCCTTTGGCAAGCAGGGACAGCAATGATTTGCATGCTTCTGCCAGGTCATTTTGCATGTAGGGACACACAGTGTTCCTGCATCTATATATGATACATCTTATGGCTCTTAGTTTACTTGCTCTGCACGCTGTGCATACATGGACACTTCAAGCCCCTCTGCTTTGCATTGCTTGTAAGTGTAAATCTCTCCAGCCCTAACTTACAGGTCATCAGCTTCGCTAATCTGCAGTCCTGTTTAGTATGGAGGGAGAAGCATATAGCTTGTCACTATCCAGAGCAGTAAACAACCAAGGGAGTGGCCATATAAAAGCAAAGTACAATGGATAATCCAGGTCTAAAGTAACCATCAAGTGCTGAACAAACTCATCAGGTCTGGCAAGAGAGAAACAGAGTTAAAGAATGTGTGCGAGGACACCACCACCACCACCTATAGCTTCCTCTCCAGGTAAGTCACCATTCTGACTTGCTCTGCACGCTGTGCATACATGGACACTTCAAGCCCCTCTGCTTTGCATTGCTTGTTAGTGTAAATATTGTCATTCCTTTCCTGTAGCTGGAATTGTCTGGGATCACTATTGCCTAAATCCTGGAACTCCATTCCAGACAACATTGTTGTAGTACTTATACTAAATGAACTGTGATGGTTCAAGAAGGCAGCTTACCACCACCTTCTCAAGGTAATTCAGGATGGGCAATAAATGTTGGCCCAGCAGTGATGTCCAAATCCAATAAATGAATAAAAACTACAACAGAAAATAAAACACTGAAAGAAAAAAACACAGATCATTCCTCCTGCAAGCACACACAGCAAATGATAAACTAAGCAGTACAATTCCATGATCAACAGATCAGACCTAAGCACTCAGTCATGACACATCCATTCAAGAATAATGACATACAATATATCAATTTAATGGAAAATACCTCACACTTTTCCACATTAAACTCCATTTGCCGCTTCTCAGCCCAGCTTTGCATCTTATCTATGTCCCTTTGTAACCCAAAACATCCTTCAGCACTATCCACAACTCTGCCTACCTTAGTGTCATCTGCAAATTTACTAACCTATCCACAGATACATCCAGATCATTTATATTCACATCCTCAAAGATAAGGCTGAAGCTTTTTCAACAATTTTCAGCCAGAATTGCTGAGTGGGTGATCCATCTCAGCCTCCTCTGGAGGTCCCCAGCTTCACAGATGCCAGTTTTTAGCCAATTCAATTCACATTATATGATATTAAGAAACAGCTGAAGACTCTGGATACTGCAAAGGCTTTGGGCCCCAAAAATATTTGAGCAGTAGTACCAAAAAGTTCAGAACTTGCCAACCCCCTAGCCAAGTCATTCCAATATAGCTACAACAGTGGCATCTACTTGACATTGGATTATTGCCCAGTTATGTCCTGTACACAGAAAAACAGGATAAATCCAACCTGGCCACTTATTATCCTATCAGACTACTACTGTTGCAGGCAGGCAGTTCCACGCTCCTACTACTCTCTGGGTGAAGAATCTACCCCTAATATCTTCCTAAATCTATTATCCCTCAATTTAAAGCTATGTCCCCTCGTGTTAGCCTTCACCATCTGAGGAAAAAGGCTCTCACTGTCCACCCTATCTAACCCTCTGATTATCTTATACGTCTCGATTAAGTTGCCTCTCAACCTTCTTCTCTCAAACAAAACAGTCTCAGATCCCTCAACCTTTCTTTGTAAGACCTTCCCTCCATACCAGACAACATCCTGGTAAATCTCCACTGAACCCTTTCCAAAGCTTCCACATCCTTCCTATAATGCGGTGACCAGAACTGTACGCGATACTCCAGGTGGAGCCTTACCAGTGTCTTGTACAGCTGAAGCATGACTTTGTGGCTCCAAAAGTCATCCCCTACTAATAAACGCCCACACACCATATGCCTTCTTAACAACCCTATCAACCTGGGTGGAAACTTTTAGGGATTTATGCACCTGGACATCGAGGTCTCTTTGTTCATCTACACTGCCAAGAATTTTACCATTAGCCCAGTACTCTGCATTCCTGTTATTTCTTCCAATGTGAAATACCTCACACTTATCCACATTAAACTCCATTTGCTGCTTCTTAGCCCAACTCTGCATCTTATCTATGTCCTACTGTAACCCACAACATCCTTCAGCACTATCCACAACTCTGCCTACCTTAGTGTCATCTGCAAATTTACTAACCCATCCACAGACACATCCAGATCATTTATAAAAATATGAAACAGCAATGGCTCCAAAACAGATCCTTGCGGCACACCACTGGTAACTGAGCTCCAGGATGAACATTTCCTATCAACCACCACCCTCTGTCTTCTTTCAGCTAGCCAATTTCTGATCCAAACTGCTAAATCACCTTCCATCCCGAAACTCCAACACTCCTATTCTCATTACAATCTTGGTTCAACATTGGAAAATGAGTCGAACTCCGGAGATGAGATGAGAATGACTGCCCTTGACACAAGGCTGCACCTGGCCTGGCATAGCATCAATATGCCTTAAAAGAAATCTAGAGTCAATGGGAATCAAGAGAAAAAACATCTGTATCGGTTAGAGTCAAACCCAACACAAAGGAAGTTGGTCCATCTGGACCGAGGGATTGTCAGCCAATCTGCTTAGCAAAGATCTTACACTGGGAGGGATGAGGGGATTGCCAATGAATGTGTGTATGAAAACAGATGACCTCAGGGATGCATAGTAGGGGTTAGCTGTACTGGCCAACAGGCAATGTGGAAATACTAAACTCCACTGCATAGTGGTTCTTGTTTTCCTATAGTTAGTGTTAAATATGAAACATAGGTAAAATCTGAATCCCATGGACTTATTTTTACATTTTGATTTCTGCTTCATGGGATTGGGCTGGTTAATTGACCTTTGCCATTACCCCGACCATCTCACCTACATTAAAACCTCCATTATCCTTAAAAAAGGATATAGGCTTGGTCTGATTGGCAGGTGGGCTTTGGGTTTGAGGTTTATCTTATTTCAAAAGTATACTTTATTCGTAAAACATCTTTCTATTCATGCACAGTCAGTAGAGCAGATCAATTCCATGTGATCACAGAATCCCTACAGTATGGGAAACAGGCCATTTAGCCCATCAAGTCAGAACCAGTACTCTAAAGAGCATCCCACTCAGACCTTTTACCCTTCCCTATAACTATGCATTTTCTGTGGCTAACCTACGTAGCCTGCATATCCCTGGATACATTGGACAAATTAGTATGGCCAATCAACCTAACCTGCACATCTTTGGATTGTGGGAAAAAACTGGAGCATACCCATACAGACACAGGAAGAACATGCAAACTCCACACAGACAGTCACCCAAGGCTGGAATCAAACCTGGGTCCCGGGCACTGTGAGGCAGCAGTGCTAACCACTGAGCCACTCTGCCACCCTCTGCAGTCTTTGCATATTGAGAACAAAGCAAAAGCCCAAGGTATTTCTTACTTATACAAGACTATATTTACATACTTTTGAGATACCGTGAGGGTCCAATAATTGAACAAACCCTTCTTGTACTTACGCTGAAACACCTCAGATGGTGCCTTGGTATCAGCAACTCCAAGCTTCAGTACATTGTGTTGGACATTGGAATATGCCAGTCTGCAACACTTGGACAAAGTCAACTCCTTGCTCTGGAAGACCAACACGTTTTGGGCAGACCAAAGAGTGTTTTTCACTGAGCTGATAGTCCTCCAGGTACAGTTGATGCTTGGTGTGTGTCCCGGGGACTAGACCATACAATGGAGCTGCTCAGGACAAACCTCAACAAAAGCCACTTCCAAGACTTTATTTGTAAAGGCACATTCCAGAAGGAGATATGTGACAGTTTCTACCCAGATATCCCCACCACCTACAGCTGCTTCAAGGGCAGCATAGAGAATCCAGGCATACATGAAGGATCTCACATGTAGTACCCGTCTCTCCACCAGCCAAGTGTTGTCTTGGTTATTGTTAGAAAAGTTTGGTTAGGAGGCATTCTGCAAAATGACTTTGACAGTTTGATCAGGGAGTAACCCACCTGGATCCACCCTTTCCTTTTTTTACAGGATCTCGAGGACACTATGTGCTGCCCACTTCCTGATGAACTTGTGGTCAAAGGTATTTTTCTTTGCAAATTCCTCCATGAAGGACAGGGAATACGGAACGGTCCAACTACTTGCGGCGTTCCACAGCAGCAAGGCCGGTCGCATCCTACATAACACTGGGGACAGGTAGAACCTCAGTACGTAGTGACATTTGGTGTTTGTGAAACGAGCGCTACACACAGCTTGACCCAGCCGCACAGAAAAGTGGCCATCAGGATGAGGGCGGAGTTGGCTATGTTCTTCTCCACCTTATCCAGAGCTTTATACACGATGTCCCTGTGGACATGTTCATCTTAGACCTTCAGGTGAGATGGAAGATGGCTTGGGTGACTGCAATGATGACAGTTATGGAAATAGGCCAGACCTGCAGCATGCACCACAACAGAGAGAATGCTTTGCACCTGATGACCAGGTTGTTACCCGCATTGGAGAGGGTAATGCCCAGTTTCTGCCTGACCTTGGCATTGCGCTCATCCTAAGTTTTTGTTCATGCCCTGGCCCCTGCAAACCCCTACGCCACCACCTTCAGGCAATTTGGCCTGGTGGTGATGGAATAAAGGATCAGTCAACACAGCTCCCAAAGAACATGGCCTTGCTCTTGTTTCAATTTACCTTGGTTCCTGAGGCCAATTCGAACTTATCGCAGATGCTCATGAGTCTGCAAATTGACAGTGGATCCGAGCAGAAAACAACAACATCATCCATGTCCAGGGATGCTTTGTCCTGCAGGCCTCTACTGCCTGGAACAGTGACACTCTCACATCCTTCCGATGGACTCAGCAAAAGGCTCTGTACAGCCCACAAACAAGGCGAGATTCTTATGAACATTTCGCCCAATTCAAACAGGTTGTTTTTTGGAGAATAAAATTCCCCTTTGTACCTTTCTTCTGCACTTGACTTAGGCTACCTGAGTTACTGAGAATTCCAAACTTCTCAGTTTTAATTACTAAATCTAGAAGTGTCAGAGCAAGCATTTACAAACACGGACAGATGTGCAAGAAGGAGCAAATTAAACTCAAGTATTAAAAGAAGTAAAAGAGAAAGCTATTTACTTTGCTTATATACATTACATAGTGCCTTTCATGACTGGATTGATATGTAGAAAGACCAGTTCATGGGCAGTGGTTACCTTCCCATTGCAAAGTACCTTCCAGCCATCCAAATAATCTTCAAGTGTAATTAGCGTTGAAATGTCGCAAATGCAGCAAATGATTTGTGCACAGATTGCCTACAAAGTGTCATGTGATGCTGACCAAACCATCTGCAAAGGTGTATCACTTCCTCATTACAACACCGAAGTATTAGTTTTCATTATACAGACAGTGTGACCCAGTGATCCGATACTGATACCAGGAGATGTGAAATTCCTCACACTTTTGTTATGCAGATAAATGTGAAAACAATTATTAATTTTCAAAACAATTCAAATAACCATTTTATGATTGTGTATCTTATCATTTGCCAACCTTTTAATTTACACATTCAAAGTTTATAGGTTCTAAACACAGAAAGAAGTTTTCCCCATGTGGGGCAATTTAGAATGAGAGGTCACAGTTTGAGGATAAGAGTTGGTAGATTTAAAATAAGAGATAAGGAGAAATTATTTCTCTCAAATGGTCCTAAATCCATAGAATTCACTACCTGAGAGTATGGTGGATGATGGGATGTTGAATAAATTTAAGGAAGAGATAGACAGATTTTAAGTTAGTAATGGGGTAAATGGTTTTGGGGAGTGGGCAGGAAAGTGGAGTTGAGCTGAGACCAGCCATGGTTGTATTAAATAGCAGAGCATGCTTAAGGGGCTAAACTGGCTACTCCTGCTCCTAGTTCTTATGTTGCTGATGTATTTTGGGAGAAATTTTTTTAAAAGATTGTTGCTGCTAAAAAGTATGAAGTTTCTATACTTTACACATATAGATAAGGCATTATCAATTTCAACAATGAGTTAATTACCAATTGTTATTACGAATGGAATTTCAATTATGAAATCTTATGCTATGCTATGCTATGCTATGCTATGTTAATATAATTTATCTAAATGAATTTCAATCCAGTTCAATCTAAATTGTTACCTAAATTAGTTTATTATTAAACAGTCATGGCTCAGCGGGTATCCTTTTACCTCTGAGTCAGATGGTTATGATTTCACATCCCAGTCCAGAACCATCAGCGCATTATATATAAAGACAGCCATGTGGGAGGGAGTATTGCACTGCTGGGGGTGCTGTCATTCCAATAAGATGTAAAACACTTGAATGACATGAAAAATCCCATGGCACTATTCTTAAGGTAAAGGGAAGTTCTCTTCAATGTCCTGAAGCCAATTCTTATAACTCAATGAATGTGCTTAAACCAAATCATCCGTTCATTGTCAGATCATTGAAATCTCATTAATATGAATATTTGGTGAACTCTTAGATGTCAAACTTGACATTCCACATCTATACTGTAAGACTATACACATATACAAATATAAAATATACACTGGAGAAATGGAAGTTTGGACAGCTGTGTTGCAGAGAATGAACTTTTTAAAAATAACTTTAAAGTTAAAGGTGGAACTGTGTGGGATTTGCATTATTGGTTACACAAGATCATGTCACTTTTGGAGAAGTTGGATTTGATATGCTTGTGAGACACAATGGTACCAGATATCTTGGTGTTAAAAACTGCACAAAAAGCGACAGTTTTTGATTAGCTATGTGGCGGTTTGTCACAGAGCTGAGCCAAGAGCAGTTGCACTCAGACCTGCAAAAGCCTACAAGCCAAGATAGCTCTTTCTGTCTCCTTCTATAAATTTCGGAAGACCAGGTGAAACTAAGACATGGGAATTCTTAGAGGCTTGGCATTCTAACCAGAACTCCATCAATAAATACATCAACTTTGATCCTATCTACCTTCCCTTGGAATAAAAAAGAACTGGAAATGTCACCACCCATCCTCAGAAACAAAGACCTATAAATACAGATGTGGGACATACCACTAGTGCTTCACTGGAGGCCCTCATTGATGATGTTACTTAGTATAGTGATGAAACAACTGAAAACAAATCTTCAAGCTCAGTGAGCTAACTTACATACTTATTATCAACCCTGAGCTACAAATCTTCTCAAAAATCGCTAGCACTAAAAGTCTCAGAATAGAAGAACTTTCTAACTGAAGCAGAAACCTAGTTCTTGAGAATCTCCGTCGTCAACAACATGGAGGAGGCACAATGGCTCAGTGGTTAGCACTGCTGCCTCACAGCACCAGGGACTCAGGTTTGATTCCATCCTCAGGCAGCTGTCTGTGTGGAGTTTGCACATTCTCCCCATGACTGCATGGGCTTTTTCTGGGTGCTCCAGTTTCCTCCCACAGTCCAAAGATGTGCAGGTTACGTGGATTGGCCATGCTAAATTGCCCATAGTGTTCAGGGATGTGTAGGTTTGTGGACATGGGGAATGCACGGTTGTGGGGAAGGGATAGGCAGGATGGGTCTCGGCGAGATGCTCTTCGGAGGGTCGGTATGGACTCAATGGGTCAAATGGCATGTTTCCAGACTGTCAGAATTATGATTATCTATGAACAATAGTGTGATACCATCAGCAATGATCAAAAGCGTTACCTCATTCCATCCTTGTAGTTTGGACTCTGGATCCACAGAATTTATTCTCTGTTCTCCACCCTATATGTAAATGAATACTAGTCTTTTGGGATTTAAATGGGGTATAGTTTAATTAATTGCAATAACTAATAATCCATTTTGCCACTTACCTCAGGATATTTTCTTTTATAGTAAATAGGTTTTTGTTTTCCTGTTCATTATGAAGCCTGGTCTGAATTTTTTTCCCTTAGTTCGTTGTCAAAGTCAGGCATCTTGGTTCTTAAATTCATCATTCACACATTTGTGATAACTCATGAAATAGTGAGGTATGTCTTCCTATCTAGATCGTGACAATTATGGGTAAAATACGTGAGCAACTTCATTATTTTTATCTGTTTTCAAATGTTCTCCCAAAATACATTCAGCAACACTGCAAATATTAATTGAAAATTTGGTAAACTATGCAAGGACAACATGCAGTATCATAATTTTTATAAACTGCTTCATCGCATTATTGACAACATTTTACTCAATGACGTCTAAATGATTAGCTACTATTGGAATATGTTGGGCAGTTACTCTCTTGATCTTGACCTGATTATATACAGTATTGTTTGTGAATCATAGCAATCTGAAAATATTTTAGTAATATTGCACATATAAATCTACAGTTCCTTTTGATGTGAATCCTTTGTTGAATCCTCAGGTCATGTTGACAGAGCATGTCTCAAGCAAGTCAGAAAACATCTTAATTTTGCGAACATCTTATTGAAATTGAACCGGGAGAAACCTGTTCTTGAAATGGCACTTGTGCAGAAACTTTCGTGGTCTTGGAATGTTGCATTACATTGTCTGGAGAATAATTGCTTTTGAAGTAATCACTGTTGTTAAGCATGAAATGAGACAGCCAATTTGCAGACACTCCCATTAATAACGAAGTGGTGAATGAACAGATAATGACCTCATTACATTTGAAACATATTTGGATATACAGCTGGAACGCCATAACCCAAGGGTTATGGGTCTAAAACTGGAAAGCAAGATGAAGTTGGATGAAACTTTTTCAGTTGGCACAATGGACCAAATGGTCTCCTATTGTGCTGTAAACTCTGTATGTTTCTATAATCTGGGATAGTGCTGGTCAAGGATAAAATATTGCAGCATTTACACTCTGTCATTCACAAGCAGAGAGCATGGCTGAAACAACTTGTCATTAATGAAGTAATTTTGAAATGTAGTCATTGTTGTAGAAAATGTAACACAACAAGAACTTGCACCAGATAGCACTTTTAATTTACTAAAATGTCCCAAAGTGCTTTGCAGGAATAAGAGAAAACAAAATATAACAACTCGTAGTCACAAGGAGGTATGAGGCTGGAAAACCAAAAGCCTTTAACAAGTGTCTTAAAGAAAGAAAGCAAAGTGTAAAAGCAATTTGGGATGGAATTCTAGAGTTTAAACCATAGGTAGCCACCAATGGTGAAACAATTTCAATCATTATGCCCATTATACCAGAATGAGAGGAGTGCAAATATTCAGAGAACTATGGGATTGAGGGAGATTTAGAGACACGGCACTAAAGGCAATGGAGAAAGTCGAAAACAGCGATGAACATTTTAAACTCAAGACCAGGAGGCAAATGTTGTCTGTGCTTTGGATACAGTTTACATACTAAGAACATTTTACCAAGCACTCTTGTCAGTGAGGCAGACAAATCGACACAGAATTCAGTTTGTGGTTCAATTTGATTTTATTGACAAAAGATCCTTCATTAAAAACACCATGTGAGCATTCTCCAAATTCCTACAATATTTACTCTCTATATAATTCTGTCCCATCTGAGAAAGGATATTACCCACAATGATCCATGTGTTTGAGCTGAGCCATTGGAATCTCTTTCCTCTCCAAAGTAGGACTGGCACTCTTCCACAAAGGTGGGTGTCACGGGTCAGGGTGGATCTTCTCCTGGGTCTTCCTGGGTTGAGTATGGACTCCTGCTGTGAATCTTGCTGTGAATCTTCACTGAGAGGGTGGCGTTGAGTTGTTTGTTTTTATCGCCCTCACCCCGAACCTTCCCAAATGTTCTGTCAATGGAGTCACAAAGAGGATTCACAGCACCCAAAGGGGTTTTACTCTTCACTGTTGCTATGCCAGACTGTTGTAAAGTACACATCCTCAGACACTGGCTGGATGTCGAGGTGCCAGAAGTCTGATCAATACTTCTGTAAGGCACAACTCTTGGGCTGGTTGTAACTCATTCTTCCTGAACATATGTGATTTCTTTGATCTCGGTTTCCACTGTTCTCTGTTATATAATTTAACTTGCTCAATTTTCTGTCAGGCCCAATTTTTCTGGCTGTGGATCAATGGAAAATATCCAGTTGTGGGCCTGGGTTCACTTGACCACACAATGTAGCTTCCCTACCCGGCCACCTCCCTCTGCCACCCTGCCCCCAACAAACACAGGAATTATAAATTAATTGACTTAATGTAAGCTAAAGATATGAGCAGCAGAGTTTTAGACGACTTAAAAAATTGAGGAAATAAAGTGTGGGAGACCATCCAACAAACCATTTTTGAATAATCATGTCTGGCGATAACAAAAGGTGTAACCTTGGGTTTCATCAGTAGGCCACAGATTGAGGCAGGTGTGAAGATGGATCATGTCACAGAGGTGGGAATAGACGGTCTTAGAGATGACATGAATATGAGCTTGGAAGCTCATCTTGTAGTTAAATTTTACACCAAGGTTCAAAGTTTGTGAGAAGATTTGTAGCTCGGGTGCTCGTTGCTGTGGTTCTGTTCGCCGAGCTGGAAGTTTTTGTTGCAAACGTTTCGTCCCCTGTCTAGGTGACATCCTCAGTGCTTGGGAGCCTCCTGTGAAGCGCTTCTGTGGTGTTTCCTCCAGCATTTATAGTGGCCTGTCCCTGCCACTTCCGGTTGTCAGTTTCAGCTGTCCGCTGTAGTGGCCGATATATTGG
>NC_057725.1:28672765-28728898 GCF_004010195.1 Chiloscyllium plagiosum
ACTACATTAGTTTTGCTCATGTTGGGTATCGGGTCCTTCGTTCTGGTGAGTTGTTGTCTGAGTGTGGCTGTTGGTTTGTGTGGTTGGCAGGGACAGGCCACTATAAATGCCGGAGGAAACACCACAGAAGCGCTTCACAGGAGGCTCCCAAGCACTGAGGATGTCACCTAGACAGGGGACGAAACGTTTGCAACAAAAACTTCCAGCTCGGCGAACAGAACCACAGCAGTTACACCAAGGTTGTGAAAAGTCTGGTTCATCTCAGACAATTGGCACAGTCTGACAGTTTAGCAACAGTGGAGGACTCAATGTTAATAATATGCTATTTACATTAAGAAATTAATGATAAGTATTATTTTATTAAGCATCTAGAACTCTCAGATCGTTCTTGTGGCGCATTAGTAGTGTCCCTACCTCTGTGCCTAGAGACCCAGGTTCAATCCCACCTTTTGCAGTGGTGTGTAGTAATATCTCTGGGCAGGTTGATTAGAAAATACCCAGAACACTTAGAAGAGCTTCTTGTGGTAGCAGTGGTTGTATTCCTACCTCTCGACCAGGAAACCTTGGTTCAAATCCCACCTGTTCCAGAGGTGTGTGTTAACATATTTGAACTGAATAGAAAATTTCTAGAATACCCAGAAAGAAGGATTGCTGGGACACTGGGTATTAGAGGAAGGCAGACATATATTAATACTGCAATAAACTTGCTGTAAATAAACTGATAATCAAGGAAACAAAATTACATCTCGTTCCGTGCTTTACTCCAATTAACAGTTGAGAGAAATGGTGGTGAGGCTGACCCAGGTGTCATCAATGTGCACATGAAAATGTAGCAGGCAATTTGCAGGTAAATTCAGACAAACAGCAATGTGATAGTGATCAGATCATCTTCAGGGGTAAAGGGTAAATGTAGAGTAATAGGATTGGGGAATGGGTCTGGGTGGGTTACTCTTCATAGGGTCACTGTGGACTTGTTAGGCCAAACTGCTTGTTTCCACACTGTAAGGATTAATGATTGCATGATTTTTTTTTACTGAGGGTGGTTGAGGGATATGCTGTATATTGGCTAGCAAATTGAAGAAAACTCCCCTGCTCTTCTTTTACAAAAGATCCACACACTATTAAACCCTCTGAAGGTGTAAATTAGTCTTCAATTTTAGAATCTCATCCTGACAACTGAGTCTTGCACAAGAAATAAACTGAATGAGATATGAGTGGGCCACATTATCGTTTTACGTTTGTGAAAAGCATATTGGCTGTTACTCATCTTTAATGAGGAGTGGTGACTTAATACACTTGCAATCATGACATTGCAGATTGCTGATGATTATCTCCTCTGGAGACCATGTCAACGTAGGTACATGGGTTCAATTACAAGAACATCTTATCAGCAACCTTCACAATAAAATGAGTGGTTGAGGAACATTCATCAGTCAGTGAACATTTGCTTAAACCCACACTGCAATTCACGCCACCTCTGACGAAGAAGTTATATTGGGCATCAAAAAAATTATAATCAAAGATTCAAAACTGGTAAAACTAGAAGTCATGCTGTAGTGTTTATCACAAAGAGTTACAAGCAGTAATAAATAAGTATTTATTTTTGCTGAGTTGTCACCTAAATGCTTGCATTTGTGTAGCACCTTTAAAATAGTACTAAATAGGATAACATCAAAGGCCAAGCTTGACTGACTTCAGTTATTTCAGAAACTGGTTGAATAAAATTAAGAGTCTTATGAAAAGCATTTTCATTAGGCACAATACTATAAATGCAGGTATGTATAAGGTATTCATAAATAAAACATTTGAATAATGGTGTCACAATGGGCAGATCTATTTGTCATTCATTGGTGAAATTTCAGAAGTACTGCGAGGCATAAATGTGTTGTGTGGGTGATTCTTGGCATTTTAATATTAATAATCACTTAAATATTCCACACGGAGCAAAATATTAGATGAAAATAGAATTTCTAAAAATAATCTACTCATACTATTTTGGGAATTTAAATAATGAGTTTTTTTTATGCTAGATAGAAATTACGGAGATATTAAATCACTAAGGCCATGAATAGGTTACGGTTCCTGTCAGCTGTGGCTCTTTCCTCTGATTTAGAAGGTTGTGTGTTTAAATCCTAGTTGAAAAGCTAGAACATAAAATCCAGATTGACTCTTTCTGAGAAATACTGAGGGTCTGAGTTGTTATTGCTCAGACATTAAACTGAGTCCTTGCTTGCCCATTGAAGGGGTGTAAAAGATCATATGCCACTATTTCAAAGAACAGCAGTCCAGTTCCCATTGATATCCTGGGACAATATCTGTACTTTGTAATATATCACAGAGACAGATTACCTGATTGTTTGAGGAAGCTTAATTTCAACAAATTAGCTGGTGTATTTACTTCAGTAATGAAGAGACTACACTTCAAAAAAATCTTTTTACCTCTAAAGAACTTCAGGACAGCCTGCAGTTTTGAAAGTTGCTATATAATTGTAGTTTGTTTCAACATTAACGACGAATTGAGCACTGTAAATCTGCTTTCTATAATATATACTGAGGCTTTATTCCCTTGCTAAAGTCAATTCTATCTTTTCTTCCAGTCAGATGAAAACTTATGATTGGATAATGCTTAGCATTAAAGAGTAGGGCAACTATTACCAACAAAATAAAGCATCCAGAAAATCCATCCATCAGTGGTTAGCACTGCTGCCTCACAGCGCCAGAGACCCGGGTTCAATTCCCGCCTCAGGCGACTGACTGTGTGGAGTTTGCACATTCTCCCCGTGTCTGCGTGGGTTTCCTCCGGGTGCTCCGGTTTCCTCCCACAGTCCAAAAATGTGCAGGTTAGGTGAATTGGCCATGCTAAATTGCCTGTAGTGATAGGTAAGGGGTAAATGTAGGGGAATGGGTGGGTTGCGCTTCGGCGGGTCGGTGTGGACTTGTTGGGCCGAAGGGCCTGTTTCCACACTGTAACGTAATCTAATCTAATCAAATCTAATCTAATCTAATATCATCAGCCTTCATCTACAGTTATGCTTTAACATTGAACATAGAACAGTACAGCGCAGTACAGGCCCTTTGGCCCTTGATGTTGCATCAACCTGTGGAACCAATCTGAAGCCTATCTATCCTACACTATTCTATTTTCATCCAGATGTTTATCCTTGCTCAGCATTTTGTAATATGACCTGTGTGCTTTATAGATATTAATATCATTTTTTTACAGTCTGAATTTTGAACTAATGGCATGTGATTTGTGATCTATGTGTTTGACAGGGAATAGTAATTAATGTGTCAGCCATTCTGTAGCCACGATTTTAAACCAGTACATGTCAGAAAGCAGCTGACTGGGGGCCCTCCTGGAGTGATAATGTAAGTTTATTTGTATTGTAATCAGAAAAAACAATAATGGAAAAGTATTAGACATATTTTGATTTAGAAGAATCAAGGATTGATTTTTTTGATTTGGAAAAACCTGAAGCTTGTAAAGTTTTTGTTTCAGATCACAGGAGAACTGGCAGTGGTTAGATATAAGAACAGCTTTTTCTGAAGAAAGCAGTCCATTCAGAACAGTCAGAAAATGGATTACCACAGTGTAAGGCCTTTAGTTTGAAAATTCCACAGCAGAAGTGTTTGGTTAGAACCCTGAAGTGATTATGAGAAGCTTGTAAAATTAGAGCTCAGTTCAGTGTACAATCAAGGATAAGGCTATCAAGATTTCAAGAGTGGGTTTTGAAACTTCTCAGTGCAATAGAGAAGGGAACTCTCTCTCTCTCTCTCTCTCTCTCTCCTTCTCCGTTCCCCCCCCCCCTTGGTATTGGAGTACTGTAAAGTAATAGCTTGAGGCTAGAAGAGATTTCGTTCAGCCACGTGTTATAAAATGTTTCAAATTTTGTGGTTTGCTCAATTTTATCTTCATTTCCTTTGTATAATAAACTTCTGTTTTATTGGTAAAACCAAATCTGCGACATGCATACTTTTGTTTCAGTGAAAGATCACCATGTTAATAAAAAAACACAATGAAATAATGAATGAAGCCAGATCTCAGTCTGGGATCCGACTTGTTCAATAATAACATTAACTGGGATCATAACAATTTAATTTAATTGTATCAATCCTCACTGGTCCTGTTATTTACTTTCCTGAAAATAACAGACAAAAGAGTTAAGAGACAGAAGAATCCTTGAAGTTTACAGAAGAATATTTGTCTGATCAGTATTTTCCAAACCAACATGCAAGGATCTAGTTGGATCTAGTTCTGGAGAATGAAATAATTCAAATATGAAAAGCGTGATGAAAGGTGGAGAATAAGTTATTGTTATTTTGGAAATTGCATTTTAAATTAGGGTCAGAAGGATTTTGGTTAGACTTGTGAAGATGCTTTTTAAAAGTGTCAGAAAGTAATTCTGGAACAGTGAGATAAATATGTCAGTTTGAAGAAGGCATATAACTTTAGCCAACAGACTAGCAGATCCCTGTCATGTTAATAGATAAGATGATATCAAACTGGAGAGAGTGCAGAAGAAATTTACAAGGCTATTGCCTGAACTCAATAGTCTGAGTTATAGGGAGAGGTTGGACAAGCCTGGATTTTTTTTCTTTAGAGTGTAGGAGACTGAGGGGAGACCTCATAGAGGTGTATAAGATCATGAGAGGCAAGCATAGGGTGAATGCACTCAGTCTTTTTCTCAGGGTTGGGGAATCGAGGACTAGAGGGCATCAGTTTAAGGTTAGAGAGGAAAGAATAAAAGGGAATATGAGGAGCAACTTTTTTTACACAGAGGGTGGTACGCATATGAATGAGCTGCCAGCAGTTGAGGAGCGTACATTATCAACATTTAAAAGGCATTTGGACAAATGCATGGATAAGAAAGGATTAGAAGGATATGAGCCAAGTGCAGAGAAATGCGGTTAGCGTGGATGGACATTTTGGTTGGCATTGTCCAGTTTGGGCCAAAGGGCCTAACTCCATGCTGTAGGACTGTATGAGTCTATGTTTATTCTGTTAGGTGTGTGATGGTTGGAATAAACACATTTAGGCAATCCACTTAGATTTGCCGTCAGAACAGATGGGTTAAAGTTTTTATTCACGTGAAACAGAAATTGAGGTAAGGTTTTCAGGTGAGAGGAATCAGTCACCTCAACAGAAATGGTTTTGATTATATGAAACTTCTAAGCCAGCAGAATTTGGAGAGAAACCTTCAAGTCCCTCATGAGAAGAGAGCTGGAAAGGAAGCCCCACCATTCCCTGAGTCATCACAATGTAAAATATGACCAATTTAATCACTGGACTTGTTAATGCCTGACTGTGACTATTATCTGTAAAAACTAAGATAAAAGAAACTCATATCATGCTCGCTCAATGAACAAGGAAACAAATTTTTATTTATTATAGCAATATCTCCTCTAACAATAGACAAAGATGGATCATTAATTATTAATATGCAAACGTAAACCATAGTCCTTTAAATCCAAATGCATTAAGATAAGATAAACAGGAAAGACCATTTTGTTGGTAATATAATGGGTGGAAAATATATGCAGAAAGGAACAAAGTCTATGTATCAAGAGTTCCCAAGTCAAAAAGGGAAAAATGACGTGACTTTCTCATTGTTTTTGTTTTGGTTTTAGGAGATGATAGCACATTGTATTTGATTGTGGCGATTCTCAGTTTGGTAGCTGGTCAATTTGACCTAGGCTTTGGCTTGAGTCAGAAGTTTTCTTTCTTTGCAGAGTTTTATTTCTTTTCTACTCATAGAGGGGGAGAGAGACAGAGGAAATGATCTTGCTTGCTTGCAGACTGTTGGTGGTGTCAGACCAACTGCTTTCTCTTAGTTCTGTGACAAACTGCTACCTGGAATGAATTTGAAGCTGTTGCCTGGCAATATCTTAGTCTGCCAAGACAAAGCATCTGGTTCCAGTTAGTCTCACTAAAATATCAAACACAGTTTCTTAAAAAAAATTACATGTCCTTGTGTTACCAATAAGTGATGACAGAGTTCCAACTCTCCTTCAAGTTAAAATTAAAAAAAAGAATAATATTCTGAAACAAACTTCCATTGAAATGCAAAGTACTGCAGATGCTGGAAAGTTCTGAAGAAGAGTCACATCTGACTTGAAATGTTAACTCTGTTTCCATATCCACATTTGCTACCTAACGTGATCAGTTTCTCCAGTACTTTTTGTTGTTATTTCAAACTTCCATTTCAAAGATCATGTTTTAAACAAAATATATGCATTCCTACAAAACTGTGAAAGTTTAGGCCATCAGAATTGTGAGAGTTTCTTGACAGCTGACATGGAAAGAAATCATAAAATTGTCTCTATAGTTCAAGAAAAAGAAATTAGGAAAAATTCAGATAATATTTAAAAATCTAACTTAAGAGTTATGTTTCTCTCGGACTGTATCTCTGTAATTGATGGGGGTGGGAACTAGGCTGGAACTCCATTTTGCTGCTTGCGTAAAGATGTTTCTATCTGTTTATATCTTTGTTTTGTTTTTCCTCTTTTACAAACTTGCATTCTGTTATTAAAGAATATCAGCAGTCTCATATGAATATGTTTCAGTGACAAGCCACCATTTTAACCAATTACAAAAATTAAATATATGATCGATCAAGTCAGCTTTCATTCTGGGATCTGACTTGTCCAGTGGACTAAGAAAGTTAGGAGCACTCATGTTTCTAATGGCACAGCTCCTATTTTATGGCTCCACTTGCCTATTTTCCCATCCAAAGTTGGCTTGTAACATCCAGCCCAATAATCTGGATTATCAGAGGGTCATTACTGAGGGAAGTTGTATTGTCAGCAGCACTGATAGGGTACTGCAATGTTAGAAGGAGTACTGCACTGTCAGTGGGTGCAGTTATTCTGCACTATTGGTGGGGAATTCTTTAAAATGAGATGTCATACACAGGTTCTGGATTAGTGGTGCTGGAAGAGCACAGCAGTTCAGGCAGCATCCAAGGAGCAGCAAAATCGATGTTTTGGGCAAAAGCCCTTCATCAGGAATAAAGGCAGTGAGCCTGAAGCATGGAGAGATAAGCTAGAGGAGGGTGGGGGTGGGGAAATGACCTGGGAGTTGCAATGGGAGAGGGACTCCCTGAGATTCTTGTAGAGAGAGGAGGAAAACTTCTTCAAGGCAGGCATCCAGCACCACTAATCCAGAATCTGGTTTCCAGCATCTGCAGTCATTGTTTTTACCTTGTCATACACAGGGCTCATCTGTCTCTAAGGGGATGTAAAAGACCCAGCAGCCATAACGTTGAAGAGGCGGATTTCTCCCTGCTGTCAATATTTACCCCTCAGGAGGTATAGTTAATAAGTTTGCAGATGACTCCAAAATTAGAGGTGTAGTGGACAGCAAAGAAGGTTACCTCAGAATACAATGGGATTTTGATTAGGTGGGCCAAAGAGCTAAGGAATGGCAGATGGAGTTTAATTTCGATATATATGAAGTGCTGCATTTTGGAAAGGCAAATCAGAGCAGGACTTATACACTTAATAGTAAGGTCCTGGGGAGTGTTGCTGAACAAATGCAGGATCATAGTTCCTTGAAAGTGGAGTCGCAGGTAGATAGGATAGTGAAGAAGGCATTTGATATGTTTTCCTTTATTAGTCAGAGCATTGAGTTATAGGAGTTGGGAGGTCATGTTGCAGTTGTCCAGGACTTTGGTTAGGCCACTTTTGGAATATTGCATGCAATTCTGGTCTCCTTCCTATCGGAAGGATGTGTGAAATTTGAAAGGGGTCAGAAAAGATTTACAAGGATTTTGTCAGGGTTGCAGGATTTGAGCTGAAGGAAGAGGCTGAATAGGCTGGGGCTGTTTTCCCTGGAGTGTCAGAGGCTGAGGGATGACCTTATAGAGATTATAAAACCATGAGGGACATGGATAGGATAATTGGAAAAAGTCTTATCCCTGCGGTGGGGGAGTCCAGAACTAGAGATCATAGGTTTAGGGTGAGAGGGGAAAAATTCTTTCATGCAGAGGGTGAAGCATGTATGGAATAAGCTGGGAAGTGGAAAGAGCCAGAGGAAGTGGCTGGTAAAATTACAACATTTAAAAGGCATCTAGATAGGTATATGAATAGGAAGGGTTTAGAGGGATATGGACCAAGTGCTGGCAAATGGGACTAGGTTAGGTTCGGATATCTGGTTGGCATGGATGAGTTAAACCGAAGGGTCTGTTTCTGTGCTGTACATCTCTATGGCTGTATGACTGTATGACTAAAAGAAGATTGTCTGGCCATTATAACATTTTCTTTCATGCGAACTGTGTGTTTGCAAATTAACTGGCGTATTTCTTACATTACAATAGTAACTACACTTTTAAAAAAATGTAAATCATGTAGTCTTTGCAATGCACTTTGTAAACACTAGAGGGTACATTTTCCATATACATATTGAGGCAGTACTACCTGCTGTCTCAAGCTAAATGTGACACATTGTTATATGTTGACATGCTAGGCTAGGTTGAGAAAAATTGCTTATTAATAAGACTTATATAAACACTATTATCTCAAAAGGAGCAGTGAATAAATGTATGCATAAAATTTTTCAAATTAGGAACAGGAGTAGGCTATTACAATCATGGGATGGTCATGTAAGGCTGAGATAGACTTTTAATCAGCAAGAGAATCAAGCATTACGGAAACAAGACAGAAAATGGAATTGCAGATTATCAGACCAGCGATTGAATGGCAAGTTGGCACGATGGGCTTATTGGCCAACTTCTGTCCCCACATCTGATAGTTTGAGGTGATCTCACTGTCTAGCCAATAAGCTTGAGACTGTGAAGTTCCTTTCTTGTTCTTTGGATGGCCAAACATATCCATGGACACAGTAATACTTTGCACTGTCTCAATGGAAGAAACACAGGAGCCAGTTTGTACAGAACAACCTCCCACAAACAATCTTGTGCTCATGACAATATAATCTGTTAGGGCAAAGTTTGTTAAGGAATAAACCTTGGACCAGACTAGGAAAAGGAGCAATTGGGAAAACATCCCTGCTTTTTAGATAGAGGCATCGGTTCTTTTTTTGATTTGCTTGATTTATAACTGTCATGTGTACCAAGGTACAGTGAAAAGTGTTGTTTTACGTGCTTTCCAAGCAGGTTGTACTATACAAGTGCAGTAAGGTAACAGAACAGATTGCAGGATACCACGTTACAACTGCCGAGAAGGTGCAGAGAGAAATCAACATTAACATATTAGAGGTCAAAAGCCATTCAAAGTCTGAAAACAGCGGAGAAGAAGCTGTTCTTGAATCTGTTCATACATGTATACTAACTTCAAAATCTTTATATCTTCTGCCCAATGGAAAAGGGTGGAAGAGAGTGTAACTGGGTGGAAGAGGTTGGAGAGGGTTTTCTTTGGCTGCTTTCCAAATGCAACAGGAAGTACAGATGAAGGCAATGGATGGGAGGCTGGTTTGTGTGACGGACTGAACTGAATTCACAACTCTCTGCGGTTTCTTACTTGGGAAAAGCAGTTGCCATACCACGCTGTGACACTTCCAGATAGGATGCTTTCTATGGTGCATCTTTAAAAATTCATAAGAGTCTTTATGGACATACCAAGTTTCCTTAGCCGCCTGAGGAAGTAGAGAGATTTCTGCGCTTTCTTGACCATTGTATCGATGTGGATGGACCAGAACAGATTGCTGATGATCATCACTCCCAGGAACATTATGCTGTTGACCATCTCCACGTTAGCTTGTTAACAAAACTTAAGAGTATTGTATGCAGTTTTTGTTGCTGTATGGTCAAAAGGATATGAAGGAACTGGAGATTGCGCAAAGAAGATTTACAAGGATGGAACTAGAAACTCATATGTGCAGACATTAGAAAAGTATTGGCATGATGGGTCTCTTTTCTCTTGACAAAAAGACTGAAGGTGATCTTTATGATTTTGGTAGAGAGGATAAAATAGAATGTTTCCAATTTTTGGAATAGCAAATAGCAAATTCATAAGAAACTTTACCCAAAGGTGTTGTGTCACGAGAAGGGGTATGGAAATGAAATGGTAAATGGGAGTCACAGTCTCAGCATGGAGTAGGCATTTCGGATTGAAATGAGCAAACATTTTCTTCACTCAGTGACTGGTCAACCTGTGGAATTTGCTCGCATAGGTGGCTGTGGGAGGGGCTTGAATTTCTGATTCTGTTCAAAAAAAGAGATTCTTAAATTTTTAGATTATAAGGGCATCAAGGAGTATGAAGAGAAAGCAGAATTACAGCATTGAGATAGAGGATCAGCCACGATCATATTAAATGTAAACAGCAGGAGGCTGGAAGAACACAGCAAGCCAGGCAGCATCAGCAGATGGAGAAGCTAACATTTCAGGTGTGACCCTTCTTAAATAGCAGGTATGACCAATTCCTGATCCTGTCTATGTTTCTGTGTGAAGAAAGGATGCAATACTCTGTACTAGTGAGACATGTACTTAGCGAACAGGATTGTGGTAACCGGAAGAGATTGCAGAAACTTATGTTTCAGACAAAAGTCACTGATAGGTCAGGGCAAACCATTACATATCACAAAGAAGCAACAAGGCCTTGAGCCACAAGCCTCATGGCAACAAAACCAATAACAATGTGAAACTCACCATTGGAGGGAGTGGAAGCGAATTATATGGATCCATTTAAGGGGAAGTTGTAGAAACATATGTGGAAGAAGGTAATCAAAGTTTATGTAATTGATTTAGATAATGAAAGATTGCTGGAGGTTCAAGTGGAATATATTATCTACAGCATGGAACACATAGTCTGGTTCTATACCATACAAGTCATGCACGTGTCCTGGAGTGAAGCGTGTACCCATAACCTCCTGCCTCAGAGATTGGAGTGTTACCAATGGGTTAGTAAGTCATAAGTTCAAGTCCCACTCAGAACTATAGTCTAGACTGATATTCAAGTGAGGTTGGGGAGATATGCACAGAAACATTCATTCAGAGCCCCATCTGCCCTCTCAGGTAGAATATAAAGACTCCTTTGCACTATTTCAACTGAGAGCAAGGGTTTCTCCAAGGCTTATCTTTCAATCAACAATAAAAATTATTTTTGTCATTACGGCATTACTGTTTATTTTCTAGGATCATGCCATGCACTATTGAAATTAAGGTTAACTTTACACTTGTACATTGGTGAGCAACTGGCATTGTCAGTCCTCCAAAGGTCATCTGTCCAGCTGGCACTGATCCTCAGTAAAGTCCATGTGAGATGAGGACAGCTAGGATGAGGAATGGTAGAGTAAGATCCTGTGACTGTAAGAAATAACTCCTGCTCCTCTGAACAGGCTGCAATGTTCCTTTTGTTGTTGCATCAATTATTTCGAGCAGGAGTGAAGTTCTTATGTCTGGTCTGGAAAGAGATTAGAAACACCACTTTATTCAAAGTGTGATAGAAGCCTGGAAATTTCTGCTATGAGAAACAAAATACATTAGCCCACTTAATCATTTTAGAGATGAAGTTGCAAGATCTTTTCTTTGCTAGTCATTACTAGAACTATAGAAGACATATGGACATCAGATCAGCAAGACCTCTTCGAGTAGTGGAATGTGTTGATAGGACTGAATGGCCCACTCCTGTTCCTTTATTCTCTACTTATCAGAGATCCAGGTCTAAAAGATCTTCTTTATCAACTGTTAGGCCACTCAGAAATACATTCAAAGCCTAAAGTACTTTATAATGAAGCACCTGGCTGTGAGTTCTACAACCAGGAGACACAGTCGTGAATAAAAGGCAAACTATTTCAGCTTGAGATGAGGAGGAATGTCTTCCCTCAGAGGGTGGTGAATCTTTGCAAATCTCTATCCCAGAGGACTACTGTCATGGGAGGACAGGAGAAACTGAGGGTGATTGGTGGGACGACGTGTGTGGGAGCAGTGCATCACCAAACTGGAACAATGGGGCTCAAGGTCTAAGGAAGACAGTATGAGCCTCAGTTCTGGCCAATTCTGATGAGGAGTCACTGAACTCAAAAGGTTCTCTCTGCTTTCTCCCTACAGATGTTGCCAAACCTGCTGAGATTCACTAGCAATTTCTGTTTTGGTTTCTCATATTTCTAAACATGGCTCAGTGTCATATTTGTCTCATAATGGTCCTGTGAAGTGTCTCAGTACATTTTATTATGTTTAAAGATGGTATATAAATACAAGTCATTAATAAAAAGCTTCAACTTACAGTTTCTGGAAATTAGCCAGTGGCTGAAGGCCTCACACAGTATTTTCTGAGAGTGGTAGGCTGTGGAGCAGTGAGGTATAAAGACAAAGGCATGATTTTAAATGATGTTGCCAGGATGACTGAATAACCGAGAATTCCTCTTGCCTCAGAGAAAGCAAACATAAAAGGTCAATTAATGTTGCCAAGAAACATTCACCCATCAATAGCCCAACAATTAGATTAAACCTAATGTCTACATCACTGCATTTAGGGATGGTTTGGGTTGGTTAAATCATATGAAAAGCCTTCTTCTGAGAATGAAAGAAAGCATTTCCGTTATTGACTGAACATTTGATTTAACAGTAGACAATATTTAAGCTATGTAATTAAATCTGCACAACTTTATCTAAATGTTTAAGGTAGTTTTCACTTACCATTTCAACAGTGGCTTCAGATTTTAATGTCAGTGTTGGACTGCCAGTGTTGGACTGGCGTGGACAAAATTGAAAATCACACAACACCAGGTTATAGTCCAACAGGTTTATTTGGAAGTACGAGCTTTCAGAGCAAAAGATCTTTTGCCACAACTTCTGTGTCTTACGATCCTGCCCCACTAGTTACCTGATGGAGTAGTGCTCTAAAAGCTAGTGCTTCCAAATAAACCTGTTGGACTATAACCTGATGTTGTGTGATCTTTAACTTCAGGTTTTAAGATATTAAGCTCCAATTTTATTTTAAAAAGGGCATAGAACATTTATAAAGACTATAAACATGGTTATCTACAAATACCTCAAAAATGTTTCCTTCTGTAAATTTAGCCTCCATAACTTTTCTTTCTGCTTATTTATGTAACCTCTTTCAGCCCTACAAACATTTAAGATCTTTGCATTCCTCCAAGGCTGGTATCTCCTATTACCTTTGCCTTGGTATTGGTGACAATACCTTCAACTGCCTATGTCCTGAACACCAGAATTGCCTGCTGAGACCTTTCCACCTCTCTCCCCTCCACTAAGATGCTCCTTAAAAAAGACTTACTTCCTTGGATCAATTCCAAGTTTGTCTGTTTACACAACTGTGAAAACTGAAACCTTTGGACTCACTTAAAGGCACTGTTTAAATGTGAATACTTGGCTTGTCAACAAGAGAGTTCACAAAATTTGTCACAATCCTGGAGAGGGTGCAGAGAAGATTTATTGAAATAATGCCAGGGATAGGAGACTTCTGTTATATGGAGATAGTTGTGAAGCCGGAGTTGTTATCCTTAAAAAGAGATGGTTAAAAATAAATTTATTAGAGGCGTGTCTAAAATTGTGAAGAGTTTTGTTGGAGTAAATTTTAAAATAAGTGTATCACTGATATGTGGGTCAGGAACCAGAGAACACTGATCTAAAATAATTGACATCAAAAAACAATAATCTAAGCAATTTACGAAAAAAAACAAGCAAGCAGATGAAAATAATTGTTCTTTAACAAAGTGAAATGTAATCTGGAATGCACTGCCTGCAAGGGCAGAAGAAGTAAGTTCAAAATTGAAAAGTAAGTTTAAAAAGGAATTGGGTTAATACTTGCTTTGTGTTATCCGAAATATTAGTTGATAACATCATTGGCTGGACATTCATACGTTTCAAACGTTTCGATAAGAATACTTTCCAAACAAAAGACATCAGTTGCATCAGCAGAAAATGTTGCATTTGCCCAGAACACAAACTGCTTGACTGGAGTCATAAAGTTGATGGCACTTTTCAAGAAAGATCACACAACCCAGTTTCTTGGTGCAAGAGCGATAGGTGTTGAATGCAATCAGTCTGAGAAAACTTGCTGCAGGTGAAACTGCCCATGCCTTTTCTCTCTTTTCTCTGAAACTCCCTCTCAAAGCTTGTGAATTGAAAACCCACTGGAAGACCTCATCACTGCAAGTGGAGTGTCTTTTAAAGGAGAAGTCTGAATGCACACTACCTTCTCCAAAGAAAAAGAGAATTCAACTAGTAATAACAGATCAAGGACAAAATCCCAAAGCCAAAAATATCTGTGGGAAGTGACTTCTTCTACAGATCAGCATTTTGGATAGTGTAAAAACATCTGTTTTTAATATAACTGTTGCCTGGCTCTGTGTGTGTGTGCGTTGTTTCTCAAGAATGTTAACAGATTTTCAACCTTTTATTAATAATCTTTGGATTTTTTCTTGGGCATATTGTTTTGTTACAGTATTCCAGATCATTGCTGGTTAATTTAAGAAATGAGGATGACTTATTTCTGCTATTGTTTTATTCATAGTCTGATATATGTGTCAAATATCACCTTCCTTTTCAATTCAAAACTTGTAGCAAGTAGAGGAGTAGAGTAAAGAAAAAAATCAGTCCACCCCCAAAAATTTGGTCATAACATATTTTATGAGGAAAAATGAAGGCAAGAGAGGAGGGGGTGTAATTCTTTTATAACTACTTCAGAAGGAAGATGGGTGGCTTAGTTCAACATCTTAATTGCAAGACAGCATGGTACTCACTTGGTCTTACACAGTATGTGTGAGATTGGCTATATGCTTACATTTCTGGAGTCGGACTTGAACACCCACTCTTGTGGTTTAATGGTTTTATGCTACCCACAGCTGTCAGTTGGAGAACCATTCTAATGAGTGGGGAATAGCCATCCAGTTCTAATAATTTTAATACCAGCTCCAGAGGTATTCATAGCCTTGAACCAGGAATGGGAATGAGCCTTCTCCCATGTGTTCATAGGACATAGAAAGTGCACTGTGACCTTGCAACACCTGTGTTTGACACAAGGTCACATGCAATTGCATGGATGAAAAGACAGTTTTGAATAATGTCAGTGAAACATTATCATTCTTTTAGCCATCTAAGATCTTGTGCTTCAATTCCCATGTAAAGCTGTCAAGTTTAGAAGCAGAGTTAAAACGTTCCTCTTTATCACTGATGTAATGGCTTAATTTTACCCTGATCTTAAAAATACAGATTGCAAACAAGACACATATGAAAGAAAAATCCGAGTTTTGCTACCTTACAGTAATCAAAGCATAAAGCATTAAAGGGAATCAGAGACTAACATTATAATAAGCAGTAATACCAATGAGCTGTACAACAAGTGCAACATGGTCAGCAGGTATCTAGACAAAGCTATCTCATAAGACACATATGCTGTTGGTGCCAGTTTGAGTATTTATTGGAGTAGGTTATGAAATTGTCAAAACAGCAGTGTGATTTATTGAATTTCTGAAATCTTTAGGCTTCATTAACGTTGATTTAATGCATTAAGATCATAACTCATCCCTAAATCAGTCCTTAGTGCCCCAGGCATGCTTAACCTTCAGCTGTTGTTTAACTTCTGTCATTTTTTAATGCTGTCTCAAACAATTTATTAACTGCTCAGCTTTCAATTTCAAACATATTGTAGATACAGAACTTAAACTATGTCAAAAGATTATATTTAACCATAAATGCAAAGTAAAACTCCAGACCAATGTTCTCGATTAAGTATAGAGAAAGTGCTGCAGTATTAGCACTACTATTTTTCAAAGTATGTGGATGCAAAAGGTCCTATTGAAAGAAGAGCAAGAAATTTCTCCCTGGTTTTCTAGTCAGTGCTACAACTCAACCTGATTATCTGCTCATATCTAATTGCTGTTTATGAGATCTTCCTGCACACAAATTGGTTGCTAGGCTTTCCACGTTAGAACAATGACTACATTTCAACAGGACTTGATTGTAAAGCACTTTGGGAAATCTTGAGCTTACATAAGCATAAACTTTCTTTCCTTGAAGAATCAGCTGTTTAAAATCCCATTAACCTGTGTCTATTGTCACTGACATCACCAGGATGAAAACTATTCTGATTCCTAAACCACATAAATAAACAAACATACACAAAAAAGAGTAACTCCCAAGGAGTTATTAGCAAGCCATTGTCCTTCATGAGAGCCCACAGTGTTATTTTCTCATCACATTCAGCTACCTGTCAGTGATGGATGGTGAGTTAACATGCTTCCTATTTTTGGAAACCTACATCATTGATGTTCAAGAGTGACTAGCTGTATATAGACATTTGAAAGTCTGTTGACTTTGTTAATGGCATCATGATGCAGACCATTGCGTGTAAGGTAATCATCTCATTTATCATGAATTAAAAGAAAGAGCTTAAAATTCATCTGTGGAGCCGGCTGTGGCACCCATCAAACTTGTTAGCACCCTTCTGCATTATATAATTAACATGATTTATTGTCTAATAATTTCAACAAGCTGCGATGTGGCTTGAAGTTCTGGTTATCATCCAGTGGCCATGAGTAATACTCAATTCCAAAGGACAGACTTCAAATACATATACCAAACACAGTAAAGGAAGGACTTATATTTTGTAACACATTTTATGATCTCAGAATATTCTGAAAGGCTTTACAGCCTAAGAAGTAGGTCATTCAGGACTGATATGATATAAAGAAATGTGAAAGCTAAAATCTGACAAAAATCAATGCAGCATTTATTCTTTTTTCCGACTTTTGTTAAAGGATAATTATTGGCCAGAATCCCCAAGAGAAGTTACCGTCTCTTCTTTGAAATGGTAACCAGGAATGTCTTATGTCCTCCTGAGAGGGCAAATGCAGCCTTAATTTAGTGACATATTTAATGAGAGTATAGAACTCCCTCAGTTCAGCAGTATTGCAATGTGTGAGCAACAACACTTGCTTGGATGGTGAAGCTCCAACAATATTCAAGAAAGTCAATATCATTCAGGACAAAGCAACCCACTTGCTTGGCACCTCAACCATTAACATTAGCATTCTGTCCCTTCATCATTGAATCATAGTAGCAGCAGAGTATACCATCTACAAAATGTACTGTAAAACTCACCAAGGCCCCTTTGACACCACCTTCCAAACATCTCTAACCTAGAAGGACAAGGGCAAAAGATGTATAGGAACACTGCCACCAACTTCAAGTTCCACTCTAAGATATGTAGCATCATCACTGGAACTATATTACTGCTCCTCCATTATTGCTGGATTAAAATCCTGGAAATCTTTCCCTAAATCTTTATCTACACCAAATGGACTCCGGTGATTTAAGGAAGACATCTTACCCCCACCTTCTTCAGGGCGATTAGAGTGGTCGATAAATACTGGCCCAGCCAGCAGCAGCACATCACAAGAACAAATAAAATCCCTGTGATAATGTAGTATCTTTAATGTCATAAAATGTCTCAAAAGTGTTTCACAACAGCATTATGAAACAAAATGGAGTCGCAGAACAAAATATTACATTATTTTTGTTCATAAAGAGAGAAATGCACTTACAAAACACTTATTACAATTTCTGGATATTTCAGAACATTTTATATTCAAAGAAATACATTTTGATGTGGAGTTGTAATATAGGAAACATGCAGCCAATGTGCATATTTTGACAAACAGCAATCTGATGATGATCAGATAATCATGAACAGGATGTGGAATTTGTTGACATGGAGTCATATGTACGCCACGTGGTGTCATGATGGTAACCTAATTCCATTCATTCATTTATGTGTATACTTTCTGACAGCAGATTCTTGGTTCATGCTGCTTCACCTTGAGTTGCCTTTGTTTGGTAGTTTCAGTGTGGTAGCTTACCATGCCTCTCACTCTCGGAGGAAAGGTAAAAATGCAGGTTTCAAGTCTACTTCAGTTAGAAGAGGAATTTAACCCATATTGTCGGCCTTGTTTTGAACCACCTGTTGTAGCTACCTATCGAACTGAGCTAATAATTTCCTAGTTCTTCCTTAAAAGGCACAAATCAAGCAAATGGATTTTCGAGGAGAATCTAGGAGTTTTAGAGTAATATTCACACCAGAGACCAAATTACGTGGTTCTGATTGGGACCAATGTGACCAAATCATAACAAAGGCCGGAATTGTGCACCCAGATGTCCCACCTCCATTTCCAACTTCATTCTTACCCTCAGCCATTTTCATGACAGGGCCCCCGAACCCACTTGCTTCTATAAAGAATCCAACTGTCAGCATTGTGGGCTTATTGAGGGTCCACCCCAGGTACATTTATTTTAATTTTCATGTAGATGGCCAAATGTTAGCAGATCTCAGGTTTTACTCTCAGTGCATGGAGATATGACTCATGTACTGGACTGTGGGAAGAGTTTAATTGGTAAGCAACATGATTTTTCATTCTTTATTACTCACTTGTCATTTGGAAAGTTGACAAGTAAAGCATTAACATCATAAATGCAGAAAAATCTTCAGATGGTTTCAGAAAAACAGTCATATAATGGATAAAAGGTACATGTGACAATCAAGCGTCAATATTTCATCTTTTCCCATTGCTTTTATATTTTCAGTCTGGACATCTGTTGAATATCATTTTCCAAGTCTTTTAATTTATTCAGATGGTTTTATGGGTTCTTGGTTGTAATCTGACTATCTAGTGTATTTGCAACTGCTTCAAGTTATTTATACAGCTGCTTTCAAGAGTCTGTTTGTCTATTCAGGGTATTTCATGCGCAATTCAATATCTTCTATCTTAACTGTTTGTTCGTGCAAACTGAATAATGGGTGAGGTGCTTCAAAGTGATCAGAAGCTTCAATCATATGTGGATCGACCACTGAAGGTAGACCTTTTAACCTTCCCACCTATCTGCTCCACCCTCCTCTCCAACCTATTACTTTCATCACCACCTTCATCTACCTATCTCATTCCCAGCTACCTTCCCCCCAGACCCACCTCCCTCCCATTTATCTCTCAGTCCCCTTGGGCCCCCCCATTCCTTATGAAGAACTTATGCTTGAAACATCGACTCTCCTGCTCCTCAGATGCTGCCTGACCAGCTGCGCTTTTTTAGCACCACACAGGTGGAACAGTTCAAGAGGATAGCTCAAGAGGGTAGTGCCAAGTTGGAAGGTTGGATCTGGGATAAGGTGCAGGAGGGCAAATGAGGAAACTGGTGAAATTAACATTGATTCCATGTGGTTAGAGGGTCCCAAGGTGGAAGATGAGGTGTTCTTCTTCCAGGTGTCAGGTGGCTAGGGTTTGGTAGTGGAGGAGGCCAAGGACTTGCATGTCCTTGGCGGAATGGGAGGGGGAGTTGAAGTGTTTTGGCAACAAGGCAGTGGGGTTGATTGGTGTATCCTTAGACCCATCGTCTCAGCCTACTCCTGCCCCACTGAACTTATTTCTGCATACGTTGACACCGTGCTGTCCCCCTTGGTCCAGGATCTCCCCATATACATTCAGGACACCATTCACACCCTCCACCTTCTCTGTGACTTTCTCTTTCGAATCCTTCCACTTTCTCCAGGCCAAAGGGGTAGCCAGGGGCACCCGCATGGACCCCAGTTATGCCTGCTTCTTCATCGGGTACATGAAACAGTCCATCTTCCTCAGCTACACCGACACCATTCCCCACCTTTTCTTCCGCCACATCGAAGACTGTATCGGCACCACCTCATGCTCTCGTGAGGAGTTGAACAGTTCATCAACTTCACGAAAACCTTCCACCCTGACCTCAAGTTTACCTGGGCCATCTTGAACACTTCCCTCTCCTTTCTGAGCCTCTCCATTTCCATTTCCGGTGACCGACTCAACACAGACATATACTTCAAACCCATTAACTCCCATATCTCCCTGGACTACAACTCCTCCCACCCTCCTCCTGCAACCATGCTGTCCCTGACTCCCAATTCCTCCAACTCCATGGCATCTACCCCAGGAGGACCAATTCCAGCATAGAACATCCCAGATGGCCTCCTTCTTCAGGGACTGCAATTTTCCCTCCCACATGGTCAATGATGCCCTCGAATGCATCTCCTCCGCTTCCCGCAACTCCACCCTTGAACCCCAACCCTTCAATCACAACAAAGGCAGAACCCCTCAGTCATCCCCTTTCACCCCACCAACCTCCGGATATGATACATCATCGTCCACCATTTCCACCACCCACAATCGGACCTCCCTACCAGGGATATATTTCCCTCCCCACCCCTATCCGCATTCCGCAGAGACCATTCCCTCCATGACTCCCTTTTTAGGTCCACGACCCCACTAACCCACCCTTCCCTTGCCACCACTAGAAGTGCAAAACCTGCACCCACACTTCCCCCCTCACCTCTGTCCCAGGCCCCAAAGGATCCTTCCACATTCTACAAAGATTTACCTGTACTTCCACACATGTCATCTACTGTGTCTGTTGTTCTCGATGTGGTCTTCCCTACATCAGGGAGACAGAGCTCCAACTTGTGGAATGTTTCGGAGAACATCTTTAAACAAAAGCATCAATCAACTCCATCACCCTGTGGCTGAACACTTCAACTCCCTCTCCCACTCCGCCAAGGATTTGCAAGTCCTTGGCCTCTTCTATTGCCAAACTCTAGCCACCCAACACCTGGAGGAAGAACGTCTCACCTTCTGCTTTGGGACCAGTTTCCTTATTTCCCCTACCCCCACCTTATTCCCAGATCCAAACATCTAACTCAGCCTCTTGAACTGTCATACCTGTCCATCTCCCTTCCCACCTATCTGCTCTACCCACCTCTCTGACTTATTATCGTCACCACCCCACCTTCATCTACCTATCACATTCCTAGCTACCTTCCTCCTAGCCCCACCCCCTTCCCATTTATCTCGCAGCCCCTTCACTGCACCCCCACCCTTCCATTCCTTATGAAGCGCTAATGCTCAAAACATTGACTCTCCTGCTCCTCGGATGCTGCCTGACTGGTTGTGAGTTTCCAGCACCACATTTTTCGACTCTGACCTCCAGCATCTGCAGTCCTCACTTTCTCCTTTTAACCTTCCTGCTTTGGAACTCAGCCCACCTCCAGTCCATCCACTATTGGCCACCTAGTACCTCGTCCCCCAGAAGATCCACCAGCTGGCAATCTCAAGACAGAAACAGAATTGGGACAGAGATATTAGTTCTGCCTTCTGTTTCTATCCCTGAAATGAAAATCCAGCCAAGCTTTTTAATGAACTGCATTTAAATTCCTGATTGTTGTGGTAACATTTGAAATCATGGTTTATGGATTATTAGTGCAGATCTGCTAGATTATTAGTTCTGTAACATAACCACAGTAATACATACCCCCTAATGTGTAGGAAATAAGGCTACCAAACGACAGACAAAATGATGGCTCATGAAGAAGCATCAATCATCATTTTTGACTATATGTAACAAGTAATGTTCGGCAAATGGAGAGTTATTCAAAATGCCTTTCCCTTTAAGAGTGAATGACATCACCCTATATTATGACCTTCTCTCTCCAGCACTTAAAATAACATTCTCACACAATTCCCTTAAGTTCTTTGGACTGGAACACATTACATTGGCACTCTGTCAATCAACCAAAAAAGGAATAAATCTCTGGGTTATATGGCTTGATGATTTTGTGAGTTGGAAGCATCTTGACCTCAATGGAGTTAAAAATTATGAGAAATGTAAAATGAGCTGTTACTCACTAATGCCAAATCAGCATAACCTGTTTCATATGATTTCAAGAAGTCTCTCTCTGTCCCACTCTGTCCCTGTCTTCAACCCCCCCCCCCCCCCCAAACCGTCTCACTACCTGTATGTCTTTCTCACCCATCCTTTGTCTTTCTTTCAATCACATTCTATATCCCTGTCTCTCTGCCATTTACACTGCCTATCTATTGATGTCTGTTTCTTTCTCGAAGTGCTCCTATTTCTGCATTCAACAACTAGGGTACAGCAGTATGGACATAATGATACATTTGTGCAAAGCATTGATTAAACAACAGTTTTGGGTAGCCCATGACAGGAAATAATTAGATGAAATTCTGCTGAATGCTATCTGTAATGTGAAGGGTCCCCAGGGATCTGTACTGGAGCTCAACTTTTCACTCTGTACATTAGTATCTTAGACGAAGACATACAAACGAAGACATGAACTTACGTCACCAGGTTAAGAAGCACAATAAGATAGAAATTGAAACTCATGTCTTGAATGTTATTAATACAAAAATCTGATCAGTTCCTAGGAAAGTTCAGGGAAGGTAACTTACCAGTTACTCCAGTTATACAATGTGAACTTGCCTCTTAGTAACCTAAAACTGGTCTGGACAGAATAGATGGGTGGTAACTGTTCCTATTGGCTGAGAACTGATAGACATCAATTTTAGGTGAATGGTAAATGAACCAAAGGCAACATGAGGATAAATTGTTTTATGCAACAGGTAATTAGAATCAAATATGCACTACCTGAAAGATACAGATTCAATCATGCCTTCTAAAATGGAACTGGATAATTATTTGGAGAGAAAAAGACTTCAGGGCTAAGTGGAAAGTGGAAGCAAGTGGAGGAAACTGGGCTGCCTTGCAGAAAGCTGGTCTGGACATGATGGTCTCCATCTGCACTGTAACCATTGTCTGGTTTTATGGTTATGAATCTAAAATACACAATGGTTGTAACTGCATTATTAATTAAACATCCATCTCTTCCTTAAATTTATTCAGTGTCTCAGTGTCTACAGTACCCTGGGGTAGTGAATTCAACAGATTCATGACCCTTTGAGTGAAATAGATCCTCCTCATTTCTGTTTTTAAGCTGCCACCCCTTAGCCTAAGATTTCAACCTCTTATTCTAGATTACTCCACCAGGGAAAATGTGTATTCTACATCTTCCTTGTTAATCCCCCTTGACATTTGGAGGCTGGTACAACTGCAACATTTAAGAGGCATTTGGATGGGTATATGAATAGGAAGGGTTTGGAGGGATATGGGCAGGTGGGACAAGATTAGGTTGGGATATCTGGTCGGCATGGTCGGGTTGGACTGAATGGTCTGTTTCCATGCTGTACATCTCTATGACTCTATTTTACATACCTCAATTTGGTCTCCTGTCATTCTTCTAAACTCTAGCAAGTGGGGGCGTAAACTGTTTGATCCCTCTTCATAAGTCAAAGGCTTTCATCCAGTTTTTAAGAAGGATAACCAAGAAAAGTAGCCACACCAGTGTCACCTACCTCTGAGGAATAAAACAAAATAAAAACTTGAAAAATGTTGGATTTGTATAGCACTGTTCACAACTTCAGGATATGACAAAGCACTTTATAACTCATGAAGATTAACCAATGTTTTAATGTAGAAAATTGGTGCAGATTAAGCTGCCATCATCTACTTTATTGATGTTGGTTTAGAAATAAATAATAGCCAGAATTCCCCCACTGTTCTTCAAAATAACTTTGCAGAATTTTTAACATCCAGAGAGAGGACAGAGCCTTAGTTTGACATCTTATCTGATAGTCAGCACCTCTGGCAGCATCATGCAACTTCAGTGTGGCCATGGGAGAGTCAGAATGGATGTTTGTACTGAGCTTCTAAGAAGGAATTAACCACAATCTTCCTCTGATTCAAATGTGAGAATGTTACCCATTGAGCTACAGCTGACAGAGTTAATATTTGTGTTAAAATAACAGATCAAAAGACAGATGTTTGTCACAGAATTCATCAACTGCAGTTCTTTATAATTATGTAAATCCTCAGACATGGTTATAAGGATACTTTAAAAATCAAATTTGTAACAGGCTTGCAGTTTCTCTCAACCTCCACATACTCTACACAAGCAGTTATTTTAATGCTGTAATGTTATTGAAGTGCAATGTATTCAAAGCAGTTGAGAAATGCACTCTGTAACAGCATTCCCTTGGCAGTTCAAACAGTAAGGACAGCACAACGTAATCATGCTTCACACAAACGCTTGTATCAACAGCACAGGTTTAGTCACTGGCAGAATTGCTCGTTTGCATATGTCATCATTCACTGACAGCTCTCCCACATTGCTCTGTGTGACATTTGTGTGTCTTAGCATGCTGATCGTAACTCAGAGGTGAAGTAATTAAAGCTGCCCATCCAGGGTTAAAGGTTTCCTTCAAGGAAACTGAATGTGGAATTGCGCAGCAATGCTTTAAAATCTGATGCTAACCCAAAGAGCAATTCATTTAGGTTTGTATTATCAAAACATCTCTGTATCCAAAGTCAGTCAGCAGAATGGGGACAATTAACTATGACAGGAGTGTTGTGACATGCTGTCATTGCAGTTCTGGTTACTGAGTTCATTGTTTTATTTTGCTGTCAAGTTGCTAACCAATGTTTTACTGATCTGAATTCAGTTATTCCCACCAAGCTAACAAGACCCCCAGTCTTGCATTAATTATCTATTGGTGCAGTTCTACATATCGTGTCCCCATTTTGGCTGAATGCTGGAGACTGAACAATAAGGTCCTGAGTTTAAACCTCAATCTAGAAAGCTACAGTGAGTGGAGAACAGAGCTCTGATTCTGAATTCTGAGTTGATATGCAGTGAAATCTGGCTTTCTGTTGGATGTGCATGACTGCCTCAATCTTCATTCTATGGTATTATTTACGTTCACTTGAACAGCCTTATTTTAAATTTCTATTTTTAAAAGATGAAATCTCTGACAGTATGGTGATGAAGATACAATAAAAGTCCAAGTTCTTTCTTTGTTGTCACAACAGTAGTGATCTCAGCACAGGAGGAGGCCATTCAGCTTTGTTCTGTCATTTAAATATTTTGTGGCTAATCTCAATATCCGAACTCTCAATGCACCCTTATGAAGGCTGGCAAGTACCAATGTGATATGAATGTCCTGTCAATAGTTTTACGCTGATACAAGAAGGAGACTGCATCAGTAAATAATTAATGCAAGACTAGGATGGCTGCTTACCTGTTGAAGAGACTGTTTATTTAGCAGCACTTTCCTTGATCCTAATGCACTCACCTTTATCCCAAGGTCTTAGACTTGACAATGCTCCCTGATCATTCATTCAGGCATCTGCTTCCCTGAGTGATCACTCACCCCTTAGAGAACACATGATATGACACACGGCCATTCTATCAAGGTGCATGATTGTCACCTCATGCCAGGGCTACCCCTGAGTCATGACAGATCTTCATTCTTTGTGCTGTATTTAGAAAACCCGTCTCATAGTCAACTGATGTGTAATTCTTTGCCTAAAAATGTCATTTAACATTCTTAAAATAACACCAGTTGCTTTATTTATAGCACAAGCTACTTAATTTCATCCTTTCAATGCAAAAAGGAGTCTGTTGTTATTAAATTAGCTCTCAAATAAGAAAGGGCACAGTGCATAGCCAGTGCTATGTCAAGTACTTTTGATGAGTAGCAAAATATCTTGTTGGTGAAGGGGAGTTCAACAGAGCAAAAGAATTACATGCCCATAATAGAGTCCACAGATCTTCACTCATTACAGCAAGCCTGGGCAATGTTGTAAGGTTAGGCTTAACGACCATAGAATAATGCAAGAGGTGGTTATTAGCCCATTGTGCCTGTGTCAACCTTTTTAAAACAATTATCCTATCAGATCTACTTTCCCTGGTGTTTATCCTATATCAGTTTACTTTCCAAGTATTTATCCAACTCCATTTTGAAATTATTATTGATTTACTTCATTGTTTTGTTCATGAGCGCATTCCATATCATAACAATCTATTGCATAAAAAGAACACATCTCTTCTCTAGTTCACATATCAATTATCTTAAATATGTTTCTTTCAATTACTGACCATTCTGCTAGTTTAAATGGTTTCTCTTTATATTTATTAAAAATCTCTTCAAGCCTCCAGAGCCCAAATACCTGAAATGCATCATCTTTTGTGGATGCAATATTGAACACGATTGGTGTCAATTTCACAGACTGCTTTCTCTAAACAAAATCTCCTTCAGAACAGGAATATTTGGCAGTTTAACTTCATTAATGCTGATCCCAAATTTGTTTTAATTGGTCAGAGGGCAGGACATGGACTAATGAAATAAATGCTTAATGCCAGGGCTGCTCAGTCAAAGTTGGAATTTCCAAAGCGAGAACATTTTCTCAAGATTGCTTTGTTTCAGTGGTCCCTTTTTCACTCAAGCCCTGTCTAAAACCAGTAATCCTTTCCTTGTACAAAACAAAAAATGCTGGGAAAGCTCAAGGAAACTACAAGAAAGCAATTAAAACCAAAAGAACTGCAGATACTGTAAATCAGAAACAAAAACATAAATTGCTGGAAAAGCTCATCAAGTGTGACAGCATCCATGGGGATAAATGAGTTAGCGAATGTCCCTTCCTCCAAACTGGTTCTGAGAAATGGTCACTTGACCCAAAACATTCACCCTGATTTATCACCACAGATGCTGCCAGACCTGCTGAGTTTTTCCAGCAATTTATGTTTTTGTTTTTGATTTTCAACATTCGCAGTTCTTTCAGCTTTTACTTTTTCCTGGTAGTTTCCTTGCAATTCGGGTAGCAAGAAGATCAAGAAAGCAAATCCTCAGAGGGTGTGAGGCCAGCACATAGACTTCAGGTAACTTCTGCTGTTTTAAATTAGATATTTACTTCCAACATAAAGTTCCTTTTGCCCAAAAGGAATATGCTGTGCTTATGCTCCAGATGAGTCTCCTTTCACATCTTTTCCAATAATGCTACCAGCATAACCTTTCATTCATTTCCCTCTCATGTTTTATCTAGGTTTTCCTAAAATGCATCTTTGCTATTTGCCTCATGTCAACTCAGTACTCCATGCGATTGTGATAGGGTTAAGGTTAGTTCCACATTCTGACCATGCCCGAGATTAAAACATTTCTTCTGAATTCTCTTTCAGATTTATTATTGGCTATCTTATAGCTATGGCCCCAGTCTTGTCTGCATTTAGAAACAATTATATATCTAAATCTCGTTTATAGTTATATAGAGTCTTTGTCCAGATGTAAACACTGCTCAAACACTGCAAATACTTTGCAGTAAGATCTATTCACAGCAACTATATGTTGGTTTTGGGGGAGAAAATGACTTATTATGAACATTCAAATATAATTCAATTATTAATTAATGGTGCACATTGTTTCAAATTTAAGAAGTATGCTTGGTTTGTAAAAATGTGAAAGTATGTACAACTGGTGAAATTATAAACAGAGGCATCGAGTTCAAGAACAATGAAGTTATGTTAAATCTTTATAAAACATTGTTTGGACGTCAACTAAAAGGTTCACTTCTGGGCATCAAACTTATGGAAGCATGTCAAGACCTTGCAGAGAGAATTTCCTAGGACATTATTGGGAGGGGGATATTCAGTTATAAAGAAAGTTGAGAGAAATTGGACTGATCTCCTTGGAGCCAAGAGAGTTAAATGAAGACGTAGAGGTTTTGTTTTGATAGAGTCTGTTAATTGCTGGGAAGTTTAGTGACCAGTAGACACAGCTTTAAAATAATTGGCAAAGAGTTGCGATCTGGATTTCTTTTTATAACTTGTGAGTTGTTGTGGTCTGGAATGCACTGTCTGAATAACAATTCCCAAATAGCAAGTGGATAAATACTTGAAGGGAAAACCTTGCAATGGGTGGAGGATGTAGGGGAAGAGTGTCTCTGGCTAAACAGATCTTGTAAAGTGCTGCGATAGATCTGGTGGGTTGAGTGGCCTTCTTCTGTGGCTGTCAAGTTACATGGCACATTGCATGCTGCAAAGATGAGGATTTAAAGAGGCATCACAGGCGCTACTGAGCTGATGCACCTGTCAGATTGACAGACAGGATAATCTGACATCTACAGCCCATATCAGATGGGTTCTGTGATCAGTCGTTTAACAATCTAATCCCCCACCCCCAAACTCACCCACATATAAAACCCCACAAACAGCCACTGGCAATCCGAGTCAGTTAACCTAGCAACAAATACAAGGCATTGTAATTCCCCCAACAGGTTGAGTTTGGTGAGTATTCCAGGTTAGAACATAGTTGTAACAAGTTGTATTTACTGAAGTGCAGTACGTTGCCACTGAATGGCTTGTGTTTCGACTCGTTAAAAATAAGTAAGAATTGTAGTGGTGGATTGTTACAACTTGATTTTCAAGTTCTGATCTGGCCTCTTGAATGATCGAAAAGCCGTCAACCTCCCACAACCTCTGTTACCACTAAATTGCTTTAAATATTTAATTACAATAGCGTCCAAGACATCTTGTTAATCAACCAGATGAATTGTTACTATTTGTTTTCTGTTACTTATACAAATGAATGTAAAAACATTGATACCTTGTTTTCGTCTCAAACGAGATAGCAGTGGACCCCTTGGTTCGATATTTAACCTCCTTGAAATGTGTACTGCAAGCCAGCGTCTTTGGTGATGGATATCGCTCGTTATTGTTATTTTGTTCTTACAGCCTCAGAATGGGATCGCTCGGAAAACAGTCCCAAAAACAGAGCTTCCTTGTTCTCTGCACCCTGTGCACCGCTTTAGTGTCGGAGGGTCGACCAATCAGGTAAAATACATGGCAATTCACAAGTAATCAATGCCTTGGTTGTATATTCTCTTAATGTCCACGATAAGGTAAATCTCTTAACGTGTGTGCCTGTGTTTGAGAAATTTTGAGATTCTCTAAGATTTGTTTTTGTGATAGCTCCAAATTTTCTTTGTTAAGGTCTGTTTTTATTTTGTGTGAAATTTCCATATTCCCTTAAATGAGTGGAATTTTCAGAACCTCTCTGTAAGATTTGTATTTGAATAACTTGAGATGCTCGGTCTGAGATCTGCATTTGTGATATGTTGTCTGATCTCTATTCTTTGGTTAAGACCTGTATATGTGAAAATAGAGTTTCTCTAAAATTCTGTATTTGTGAAACTTAGGGATCCTTTATATAAAATCATTGTACTTCGAAATTGTCTCAGATCTGTAATAAAATCTTGAGATTCTCTGGTTCAGATCCGTGTTTGTGACTTGGAGTCACATGAGTTCTGACATTTGCTTCGTTCGGGGAATATGAAATGCTTCTCCGCTATTCTGATATTTTCCAAGATTTTGTGCTGTTTGGAGGTGTTTGGGGCATCAGGGTGAACGTGAACTATCAGTGTTCGCCATCATTAACCCTTTGAAACTGAATGTATGCGTAGGGCATGTGCAGGATACGAAGTCCTGAAGTTGCTGTCAGTCATAAGTTGCCTTCTCTCCATTAGATCAGAATGATGTAGATTCAAGTTCCGATACAAATTTCAGCACAAAAAAACCCATCAAGGTCCCATTTGTCTTCCCACCTGCATATAAAAGATACCATGACACTATTTCAAAGGAAAGTCCATCTGGTGCACAGATCAACACTTATGTTTCAAGAAGAAACACAAGTACAAATTATGTAGTCATTATTTTATGGATGTTTATAGAGTCTTACTGCGTCTACATTAGCTCCCCTTTCCTATATTGCAACAATGATTAACAAAAGCTTCATTGGCTATGAAGCATTTCAGTATAGCCTACGACCAGGAAAGATGTGATAAAATCTTTCTGCCGTGTATGTCTAAAATGTATGCATGTGTTATTTCCAGGAGGTCAGTGAGTGAGATGCAACTTATGCATGACCTAGGAAGGCTGCTGCATGGCAGTAAGAGGCAGGATCTGATTAAGGATGTGGTAAGAGATGTTCACACGGCTAGGGAGAAGGACGTAACTCCCTACGCAGAGCTTTTAAGTTCCAAATACCCCAGCTCTTGCAAGCACTTGTCTGCACCAGGAAAGCCACAGATCCGAGCGAAGAACAGAAGGCAGAGAAATGGTGAGAGGGAGAGAATCAAGAAATTATTCACTGATGACTTCTCAGATGTGGGAAGGCTGCATGATTCTGGCAATATTCTAAATGCTTCGCACCACATTATCTAGCAATCCTGCATGTCTTTGCTCGTTTGATTATAAACTATGATTATAAATTATAAATGTTTAGTATGCTGCTAAATCATTTTGTCTCAATGCTACCTTAGAAACTAAGTGTAAACTGTAATACATTGTCACTATGAAAATGTCCAAAATGTTAGAGTTGAAGAAGAAATTGTTTTACTTTAACTTAGATGTGCATTTACACAACAATATTTAACTCTTTTCACCATTGCTACTCAAGATATTACATAAGTTTGGGCTCAGATGAGCTCTCACCGGGAACATGAAATGTGAACCTAAGCTCCTCAACCCTTCTAGACATTATCCCATTGAAATGGACTGTAAGGTGGGAGGCACATACAGTGTAGGACGTCCTGAGGCTGCAATCTGTCAGAAGTATTCAATCACGGGCCGTGCCATGGACCCCACCGGAGGGAGCAATTCCCGAATTATTCCCATTCCCACATCACATTTGGAAGTCCATTAAAATAATACAGTATCTTGTTCAATCAGATGTAATTGGGATTTTAACATGTCATAATTAATTAATATTCCTGCATAACAGAGTTGTCCCAGAATTGCCGTGTTTTTTTAAAATGCCGCTATTTGATTAATTGTGAAGTTACTTGTTCCCTGGTACGTTCACCAAAGTAACAGTTCTACTGATCAGAGCCCACTTGGCAACCAGTCATACAGTAAATTGTTGTTCCTTTTCAGATTTGAAATTATTATGATTCTATGCTGGTGTATGCAGGAGAAAAAAGCTTCAACCCCCTTTTCAGCAATACTTAAGCTCTGTACAACTGAGCAATTTGCAAGTCAATTGGAGAAGGAAACCTGCCAACTATACGTAATCTAGGCTTTATGTGATTTCAGTCTCGCATGTAGATGGTTAAAACTTATGAATTTGTCGAATTCCAAGAAGCCACTCAGAATAATTTTAAAAAGCACACGGCTTTTCTCATGTGCAAATAGGGATGGACAATTAATGGTAGCAGTGTTGAATCATTTTTTAAAAAGTGAGAATGTCACTTTTTCCTTGTGGTGTAAATGCACCTTTAGGGTTGAAATATTATAAAATCTCCAATAAACAAACTTGTAATTTATGTAAAATATAAGCAATGTATTTTCCTACCTAGCAAGATGCATATTTATTCTTTGTAATTTATATTTTGCATAATTTATGATTTCGTAAAAATGCACTTTTTGTATGATAAAGTTGCACCTATTTATTTCAGGAGATAAAGCTGATTCCTATTTCATTAGTAAAATAATTATAGCTGCTCAATCTTATGCTGCACAATATTCAATTCAGAGTTTGATTCCTCACCAGCATGCACAACACACAGGGAGACAGAACACAGAATAATCTGTTCATAGGTGGAGTTGCAGAAAAGAAGAAGGAAATTGATGGAAATCAGAATACACTGCTTTTATGTGAAAGCATGAGATATAGATAGGAAGACTGAGGAGCTACAGTTGCAGATTGCCTTGTAGAATTATGACATTGTGGCTATCACAGAGATATGGATCAAGGAAGAGTTTCACTGGGTGTTAAATATGCTGGGTTACAAGTTGTTCAGAAATGATATGGGGAAATGGGGGAAAGGAAGGCTGGCATTATTGGTCAAGGAGAGCATTGCAGTACTGCAGAAAGGGGGTGGCCTGAAGGATTCAAGGAAAAAGTCACTGACTGTAACTGAGGAGCAAAAGAGTGTGATTACAATACTCATTGAAGTCTGTAAATTACTAACAAGTGGGAAGGAGGTAGTGAAACAACACTGCAAGGACATTACAGAGTTTCAAATATCATTGTGTAGTTCTAATAGGAAACCTGAATGATCTGAATATAAACAGTGGTAATATAAAGAAAGTCACAGGGAAACTGTTCTTAGATGGTGGGATAGTCAGATTTGTGTGGAGCATGCTAATATGCTAGGGCATTTTGAGATCAAGAAAGAAGTGCTGCTGGATCTTTTGATGAGCATTAATGTGGTTAAGTCCCCAGAACCTGATGATATTTACCCCAGCTTATTAAGAGAGACAAGAGGGGAGATTGATGGGGCCATGACCAAGATCTTTGTATCCTTGTTAGCGTCTGGAGAGATCCTAGAGGACTGGCAAGTAGTTAATGTTGTTCCTCTGTTCAAGGAGGGAAATAGGGATAATCCAGGAAACTATACACCGGTGAGTCACATCGGTGGTTGGATTATTGGAGAAAATTCTTAGGATAGGATTTACTCACATTTGGAAAGGTATGGCCTAATTAGGGACAGTCAGCATGGTTTTTTGCAAAGCAGGTCATGTTTCACTAATATGATTGAGTTTTTCGAGAAGGTGATGAAAGTGATTGATGAGGGTAGAGCTGTTGTTGTTGTTTACATGGATTTTAGTAAGGCTTTTGACAAGGTCGCTCATAGTAGATTCATCCAGAAGATTAAGATGCATGGGATCCATGGTGACTTGGCTGAGTGGATTCAGAATTGGCTTGCCCATTGAAGACAGAGGATAGTGATGGAAGGGTGCTTTTTAGGCTGGAGTTCCGTGACTAGTGATGTTCCAAAGGCATCCATACTGGGACTGCTGCTGTTTGTGATATATATAAATGACTAAGATGAAATGTAGCTGGGTGGATTAGTAAGTTTTCAGGCAATACAAAGATCATTAGAGTTGGGGATAGTGTAGAAGGTTATCAAAGGATACAGTGGGATATAGATCAGACATGGTTGGAGAAATGCCAGATGGAGTTTAATCTGGGTAAGTGTGAGGTGCTGCACTTTGGGAGATCAAATGTTTTAATGCTGTTCAAGTGCCGTACTATTCTATGTTCCATGTCCTATGTTCTACGGTGCTCAGAGCATTGTCTACAGTACATTGTGAGCAGTCCAACAAGAAATGAGACCCTGCTAGCCACAGTGTTTGGATACAAGTTGAGACAAGTAAATCAAGTGAGGAACCATTTTGGGGAACAACAATCATTTGAACAAAAGGTTGAGGGTAACATTGTAAAAGAAACAAAAGCTAATCACGATAAAGAAAATTTAACTGTGAGGCAACAGACTCCAATGTGGCAAGATCAAAACTAAATTAGTTAGACAGGAACTCCAGGTTTTTGGGAAAAACAACAGCTGAACAATGGGCTCCCTTCAAAGAAGAGATTGTTCAGACATAATTGGGGCACACTCCTTCGAGAAGAAAAGACATGGCAAACAAACCCTGAACCTCTTGGATGAAGAAGAAGATAGAGATTAAAACAAAGAAAACAAAACATGCTTATCACCAGTGTCAGATAGAAAATACAATTAGAGTCAGAGACATATAGCACAAAAACAGACCCTTTGGTCCAACTCCCATTTGCCAACATTTGGCCAGTATCCCCCTAAACCCTTCCTTTTCATTTGTCCATCCAGATGCCTTTTAAATGTTGCTATTGTACAAACCTCCATAGGCTCATTCCATACACACACCACCCTCTGTGTGAAACTGTTGCCCCTTAGATCCCTTGTAAATCTTTCTCTTCTCACCTTAAACCAATGCCTTCTAATTTTGGACACCCCTACCCTGGAGAAAGATCTTGGTTATTCACCCTATCCATGCCCTTCATAATTTTATTCACTTCTGTAATATCACCCCTCAGCTTCCGATGCTGCAGGGAAAATAGCCCTCTCTTTGTAGCTCAAATCCTTGTAAATCTTTTCTGAACCCTGTCAAGTTTAACAACATCTTTCCTATAGCAGGAAGTCCAGATCTGAATGCAGTATTCAAAGAGTAATCTAACCAATGTTCTGTACAGCCGTAACCTGACCTCCCAACTCCTACACTCAATTCACTGACCAATAAAGACAAGCATACCAAACACCTTCTTCACTACTCTGCCTACCTGTGACCCCACTTACAAACTTATTAACCTGCATCCCATGATCTCTTTGTTCAGCCATACTCCCCAGGACCTTACCATTAAGTGTCTCAGTCCTGCCCTGATTTGCCTTACCAAAATGCAGCACCTCACAATTATCTAAATTAAACTCCATCTGCCACTCCTCAGCCCATTTGCCCATCTGAGGTCCTGTTTGCTCTGAGGTAACCTTCTTCAGTGTACACTGCACCGCCGTTTTTGGTGTCATCTGCAAACTTATTAACTCTTATATTCACATTCAAATCATTTATATAAATGACAAAAAGCAGTGGACCCAGCATCAATCCTTATGGCTCACTGCTGGTCACAGGCTTCCAGTCTAAAATGCAATCCTCCAACACCATCACCCTGAATGCCAATTTTGCATGTAAATGGTTAGATCTCCCTGTATTCCATGTGGTCTAACTTTGCCAATCAGTCTACCATGTGGAACCTTAATAAACGCTTTGCTGACATCCACATAGACAACATCCACTGCCCTACCTTCATCAATCTTCTTCATTACTTCTTCAAAATAACTCAATCAATTTAATGAGTCACGATTTCCCAAGCACAAAGCCACGCTCACTATCCATAATCAGTCCTTGCCTTTCCAAATACATGAAAATCACTATCCCTCCAACAATTTACACACCACTGACTTCAGGCTCACCAATCTATAGTTCCCTAGGTTTTCCTTACCATCTTTCTTAAATAATGGCACAAGTTAGCCAATTTGCAGTCTTTCGGCACCTCACATGGTTACTGATGATACAAATATCTCAGTAAGGGGCCCAGAAATCACTTCCTTTGCTTTCCACAAGGTTCTGGAGTACATCTCATCAGGTCCCAGGAGTTTATCCAACTTTATGCATTTTAAGACATCCAACTTGACTGGTGAGACTTCCAGCCTTCCATCATCATGAATGTAGTGATGGTATTGAGGTCAGCTATGTAGTCCTCATAAAGTATGAGTTCTCTAATTAGGGCGATTAACCTGGTCCAATCAGGGAGCTCTGGCTGACAGGTATAAACAGAAATGTGGCACTTTGTGTCTTTCACTGTGTCTCACACCTGCACACACACCATGGGTGCTGGGGAAAAAAATAAGCACTACCGCACTTAAGTGGTAGTGTGGGGGTTAAATTAAAAAAAGGAAATAAATATATATATAAAACCAGGAGTCTCCTCGTGGGTCTGCTCCTGGAAAATTAAAAAAAAACAGAAATGTGCCATTCAGGTGTTTTTCTATCTTCCTGGTGGTGAAATTGAATAAAGATTCATACACCTTGTGTCTCTCACTGTGTCTCACACCTGCACACACACAACATGGATGCTGGGAAAAAAATAAGCACTACTGCAGTTAGGCAGTAGTGTGGGGGTTAGCAGTAAAAAGAAAGAGGAGTGTCTGATCACATAGCATTGCCCTTTGATGTGGAGGGCACTGCTTGTCACTGGCCACTCGGGTGTTTTCCTATCTTACTGGTGGTGGAAATTGAATAAAGATTCGTACACTTTGTTTCTCTCACTGTGTCTCACACCTGCACATACACAACATGGGTGCTGGGGAAAAAATAAGCACTACCACAGTTAGGCAGTAGTAAAAATTAAAAAAAACCCATAAATGTCAGAGGTTCTGTTGCTTGGAGAGCTAGTTCTGAGGGCCAATGTCAAGTACTATACACTTGTAAATAAAGGGTGACTTAGAGTCATAGAGATGTACAGCACAGAAACAGACCCTTTGGTCCAACTCATCCATGTTGACCAGATATCCCAACCTAACCTAGTCCCATTTGTCAGCCTGTATCCCTCTAAACCCTCCTATTTATATACCCATCCAGATGCCCTTTAAATGTTGCAAATGGACTAGCCTCCACCACTTCCTCTGATCCATACATGCACCACTCTCTGCATGAAAATGTTACCCCTTAGGCCCCTTTTATATATTTCCACTCTAACCCTAAACCTATGCTCTCTCATTCTGGACTCCCCCCACTCCAGGGAAAATACTTTGTCTATTATCCTATCTATGCCCCTCTTGGATATGATGATGGGATACCAAGCTTCATGGAATTATTTCAATCATTATCAACCCAGATCATCTATGGACAACAGTGCTGCTTTCCCACTTGATTTCCTGCCCTCTTGTACTGCTGGGACAATTGTGATGCTACAGGCTTTGCCAGGGAATCATTGCTTTCAAGATGCAGAACAGAAAGCCATTTAGTGAGTGGGACATCAGGGAACTCTTGCACTATGTGTTTTGTTCCCTTCAACTCCCTGTCTGCCTATCTGCCTCCCCACCTCAACTCCAAATTGTGAACTCACTGAATGGATTGTCTACTTCTCTGGCTTGCATTTACAAGATTGTAACTCCAGTTTGTGCTCAAGCTCTGAATCAAGAAGGTGAGCCAATGGTATTTCTTGTGCATGTACTTGTCTAGGTCACATAAATTCCCCACATGATTCCCCACATGCCTTAGGATAAATATTCCACTTGTCCGAGCTGCCCTACCATACACTAATCTTTCACTTGTGTTATTTATATTGAAATTACTTTTCCTGGACTAGCTTTTTTGAATACTTACATTTTTCAATATTTTCCAGCTTTGAAATACTGTCACTAATAGCAGCTGTTCATAAAGGAACACCTTCTCCTACCTTTCACTGAACTCCCCACTCAGCAAGCTTAACTTGTTGAAATAAAGTGTTCTTGAAACAACATTTTTCTCTTCTGGACTAAATTGCTCCTTTGAATCAAATCTTCACATTCTTCATCTGTCTCATGTCTCTCTAGCCTGGGTCGATTATGTTTCTTATAAATTATAACCCACTCATAATGTGTGACTCTGATAGATCAATAGCAATATTTGCTTAGCTTCCTGCTATAGTGATTAATTCCAAATCAATAAAAGGCTTTCTGTACATTGAAAGATAGCTTTCATTAGTTGAAACTTGTTGAATGAGGCAAATTAACTCACTTGAAGGTAGTTAGTCAGTTTAAATCGACAATCTGACACTTAATTTTTAATTAAACTTGTTAAAGAATAAGAAATAAAGTTCCACCTTAATTCAAATTCCTCAACAAATTGCAGCATTCACTCAATAAGTCCCCACTTCAATCTTAAGTATAGAGCTTCGGCAATGGAGTTCATCATTAACACTAATCCTTCAATAATGTTTGTTCTGTCAGTATACTACCTCTGACAGTGCAGTGCTCCCTCAGTACAGTCCTTCAAATAGTGCAGCATTTCATCAGCACTGCCTCTATGATAATGCAGTACTCATCATTCGTTGAGCGAGGGTGGATAAGGCATTTGGTGAGGAGTGCAGTGGCAGTAGAAACCGAAGTGTGAGACTTAATTACGAGAGATTTCAAATTGCAAAGCCATAAATAAGAAGTGGCTTTTGGTAGAAGTAAAGTAGTTTGAATGCATATTTGTTTATTAGTGTTTGAATGTTTGTGTCTTGTTCTCTGGAGTTCCAAACGTAAAATAATTGTCTTGATTAAAGAAATTGTAATATAGACTTTTTAATTTGATTTGAAAATTGTATTTTAAACATTTACATTCACTTTAAAAAGTCTTTTAGTATTGTGTTGTAGTATATGTTGAAATAGTCATCTTTTTAAATGTTTTTGAAAATAAGAAATTATGGTAAATTATATAGATTCGACCATTTAGAAAGATTATCCTTTGTAGGCGTTACTTGATAAATATCTGGAATAAGCCCAAAGTTTTAGACAGTTGTCTGGTGACCCAAACAAAAAAATTGGGAGTTGAACAATGCCATTGGGAGGTTCGAAGAATCTAGACATGGTAAATTCAGCCCAACATCAAATTTGGCGAAAAATATGGGCTCAAAAAAAAACAAAAGAATTAATTAGACTTTGCCATTAATATTGTCAGGAACTTAAAGATAATTTCTTACTCGCTTCTTGGTATGAAAATGCTACTAACTTGGGCATCAAATTGACCGAAGATGGTATTCTTTAACCAGTTGAAGTTCTTAAAAACGAATGTGCACATGACAAAAGGTTACAATCTGAGAGATCTCAATGTAAAATGTAATGACAATACTAAAGAAATGCGCAGTTCAATGGTTGGCCTTAGTTTGGGTCCGGGAGACAACGAACATTCAGACTTGGATGATTGGTGTTCCTCTATACACAATACACCACAACCTCCGTCTCTGCTATCTCCCGGTTCCCCTTCCCTTTTTAGTCCCCAACCTACAGCTACTGTAGACCCTTCTCAACTTACCACTACGACTCCAAATCCACTACCGCTGGCAGGCCTGCCTCCCGCCTATCAGACAGTGCACATTCCAAACTCTCAGATCTCTGCTATTCCCATCCAGCCAACCCCTACTCCTTCTCATCAACACCTTCTCACTTCCCCTACTGATGACAGTCCCCAGACTTACTCCGCCTTGGTTCAATCCCTCGACCTGCCCTCTTCTTGATATACTGAACCCGTTGCCTGGAGAACCCTAAATCAAATTTAAAAAAAAGAAAAACTCCTCCAAGAGAAAATTTGTTTAACTTGCTGAAACTTCTCGAATTTATCTTCTGACGAAGAAATTCCCGTACCAGGCATGTTCCCCATGAGGAACGTGCCAAACCCAGGGGATGGACCAGATGCACCTCAAACAATTTGCGTTTACTACCCTTGGAAACCACATGAGATCATGTCCATTCTTCGTACGGCTCCTGACTGTCATAAATCACCTCAACAATTTATTGACTTTTTTAAATATCACAATTAGAGTCTATAATGGAACTGCCCAAGACCTCTGAGCACTTCTCCAGCAAATCCTCACTTGCACTGAAAATTCTCGTTTCACTGAACATATTAATCATAATGATTTTGCAGCCCCTGCTAACGCTGTGCCTTAGGAGCAGCAGCAACAGGATGGCATTCTTAAAGCTGCATCTGCTGTACTGGCAAAGCCTATTGACCTTGCTCGTATCCTCGAACTTCGTCCTAAAAGTAAGGAATCGGCCGAGGACTTCTCTTGAAGGCTTCCAACAATGTTATGAGTCCTATTTTGGTGACCAGGCTTTTAATTGTCAGGCCCCCAACCCTAAATATAATTCTATATTAATGAATTGTCTGCCGCCCTCTGTCGTTTCTGCAGTTAAGACAAACAACTTGGATTGGTCGGTGCCAAACCCAATCAACTCCACTGCTCGGTTAAGGCCTTCTGGAAGCACCAAGGTGAAGATAAACCCCCCTGCCCGAGTGAAGACTGAATTTGTCATTCAAGAGGAATCTCCCCAGCAACTATCTATACGTCGCAGCCATGGGCCCCCCACCCTTCCGCGGATGGAGTCGTGGATGGGGCTGCAGCCGAAGCGGTCCAACCAGTAGTGGCCCCCAGTGTTGTTTCAACTGTGGAGACCCTTACCAGTGGTATCATGACTGCCTGACCTGCAGCTACTCCACAGGTGGCCACCTGTCCAATTGGGTTTCCACAGGACCCCAAGGGGCAAAAAGGGGGAAACCAAGGGGGCAAATATGGAAATTACCCTCAAGATAACTGGGGCACCACCAATGCAACCAAGAGGTAGGGGATGATACACCACCTTTTAATAAAACAAACCCTTTTCCCAATGACTGACTAACCTTCCTCTGAGGTCTTTATCTCATGAAAAGGAACTTACAGTTCTACTTGAAATTGAAAGTAGATGACACCCCTTTTTGATTGACACGGGAGCTTCAATGTCTTCGGTGACATCCGATATGAATCTTCCAATTTCCAAGAAGACCCAATAGTATTATGGTTTCCAAGGTGAGACCCATCTATATGCAGTTTCTGATCCAGTTTCACCTTCACAAGTGTGTCTACCTTGATTCAACATGTGGATGACCTCCCTGTTGCCAGTCTAGATGAAGAATCTAATCACTCTGATGTCGTCCTCCTCCTTAACTATCTGAAATGCCTGGTCTATGTTGTCTCCCCCAAGAAGGTCCTGGTTGCACAACACCAGGTAAAGTTCCTAGGTTTCATCCTGTCGAATGACTCACGCTCCCTTGAACAGAGCCATATTGTTCCTATTGTCAACTTCCCCATTCCAAATGGGAAACAGGTTCACACATGGCTGGGCATGGTCAATTTCTGTCGTCAATGGATCCCCAACATGGCCCTTTTCATCAAGAAATTAACCCCTTTCACTTCCTATGAAGGAACCTTTGAACTCCCCTCAGAGGCAAAACAGGCCTTTGACGAACTCAAACGGGCCTTGTCACAAGCTCCAGCTTTGGGAAGACCCCTTTATGACAGACCTTTCCAACTTTACTGCATTATTCTGGATGACTGTGCTTCCTCAGTTCTCACTCAGCTACATGGAGACCAATATTGTCCGATCGCCTATTTCTCTACTAAACTTGACTCTGTTGGCTTAACACTCCCCCATTGTACTCAGATCCTCACAGCTATTGTTCTAAGGTCAAAATCCGCAGAGAACCTCACCCTCCAGCAGGACATTTTTGTCTACAGTTCTCATGCGGTGATTGCCCCTTTAGGACAATTGCAAACTCAATATTTGACTGCTGCTCACCAAAACCGTTACGAGATTTACCTCCTCAACAACCCCTGACTAACCTTTAAGTACTGCACCACCATAAATCCTGCCTATTTCCTTGCATATCTCCCAACACCCTTGTCCACTCCAGTCCATGACTGTTTTCTCTTTATTAATGAAGACATTCAAGTTCGCCCAGATCGCAGATCCTGACATTAACATGTTCACTGATGGTAGTTCCTCCATTGGCCATACGGGTAATCGCCTCTCAGGTTATGCAATAGTTGATGATCATGGCTCTGTCCTGGAATCAGCTTCGTTTGAGACCCCCTTCTCTGCCCAACAGGCTGAACTCTTTGCCCTGATCTGTGCCTGTATCCTTGGTACGGGTGTCCGTGTAAATATTTGTACTGATTCCTGCTATGCCTTTGGAGTTGTCCATGATTTTGGTCAGCTCCGGAAGAATAGAGGATTTTTGATCTCCTCAGGGACCCCATTTCTCATCACCAGCTTGTTTCTGATCTTTTGACAGCACTCCTGGTCCCAAAACAAGTTTCTGTTATCAAATGTGCTGCCCATACCATTGGCCAGTCAATCTCCTGTTGATATTGGAAATAAGACCAAAGAGGCTCTGGAACAGATTAAACTGGGATTATTAGATCTGTGTCTTTATTCCATGCAGAATTGGTATGCCTTATACTAGCCTGGAAAGGTGGGATCTGTACAATTGTCCAAGACAAATGCATTATGGGCATTCCCGGCCGAACTGACAATATTACCAAGATATCCCCCCAAAACGAGATCCAGGTGTTCCTTGATGGAATGACTGAAGGGACCAGTTGGGGAAGCTGGGGATTGGGCTCATGGTACAATTGGCTTATCAATTTGGCTATGTATATCGGAATCATTCTCCTCTGTCTGTTTGCAGGCATTGCTATTGTTAAGTGTTTAATTGCTAAACTTATGAGCTCCATTCGTGATATAGGCTCACCCCAGAACATGCACCTTTTGCAATCTGAAGGCTCACCCCCATGTGTTAATGACGATGATAAATATGACCAGGTGAGCAGTGAAGAGGATGTTGATGTTGGAATGCCTTGAAGGCCATTCGTTTGGATAAGCCTTCTCTTTTAGTGATCACAGAGCGATCAAAGGGGGCAATGAAGATATGGGCCTCTGGAAGGTAGCACAAAATGGCAGCATATGGGCCTCTGAGAGGTAGGCCAAAATGGGTAAAGGAGCTGCACAAAATGGCTTCTACAAAGTGCAAAAGAGCTTCTGCATTAAAATTGCTCTGAACCAGTCAGAAACAAGAAACTGCAGACTGATGTAATTCCAATAAAAAAACAGAAATAACGATGGAGGTAGAACAAAATCGTTCCCTATATGGAAATTCTACTGATAGTCCTTAAAACCATATAAATAACTAACAACACCTGCAAACTGCGAGTCCTCCTAGAGGAAATACTAAACCACATTTTGCAAGCTGCGAATCTTTGTAAAGGTGACATAATCCATTACACCTTAATCAATATCATTGGTTCAAATTACTACCCATGAAGTAATTACAATTATTCATTGAATCTAACTACACGATCATGATCATGTCTGATGATGATAAATGTATTTAAATCTTATGCAAGCTCTGTAAGGTCGTTTGATTCTTTTGATTGCCAAGAAGTTTTCCTACTTCTGGGCAAATCAGAGTCTGCCAACACAGCACTGTAACATACAATTAATGATTGTTTACATGTTGGACAAAGAGTCATTTACAGGTATGTCAACTGACCGATCGTGGAACCGAGTGATTTATAGATTCTCACTCTCACTGAGGAGTCATGACAATTTTCAAGCCATAGTAGGAAACGGTTTGGGAAGTACTGGCATAAATTTTCTATTAAATGAGGAAACGTTCCTAACAAACTATTTCTCAGCAAGCTGCTTCATTTATTCTTCAAATAGAATTGATAGTGTGGGGTTTTGAAAGGTTTATCATTAAAACTGAGCAATTCTCTGCTTAATCAATTATGTTTCCTGAAGCTTTAATTGTTCATCAAGTTTGTTTTGGGTTAGAAACAATGCAACAATTATTACATTTTTATTCTCTTCCAAATATTCTTGTCCTTTATTTATAACCGATCCAATAATACGAACTCATTAACATTAATGTTTTTTATCTCTGGAACCACCCTCGTTTCCACCCTAGACATTCAGGTCTGGCTCAGCAGTATCACTGTGATCTTTTGGTGAAAGTTGTTATCTTTGCCGTTCTTTGTTCCATGCACCATTCTTGGTTCTGGCGTGCACTTGCTCCATTTGTTCCCTTGGTTTTAATTTCACAACTTCATCCTTCCATTCAAAATTCTTCAGGTGGAATTAATGTTGATCTTGAGTTCATAATTATTCACAAATCAGTTACCCATGGGAGTAGACATTGAATTCACATCCTTCACACATTAAAGACAAGACTGCTACAAGACTGCTATCACTGAATCAAAATTTAGGTGCAAAATATAAAAATGAACTGTCTAAAACATGCAAGTTTTCTTTCTCTGGATTGACTTCAGTGTCTCAAAGACACAAATGAACAAGATTTTTTTTCTGGCAAAGCTTGGCAGAGATCTTGAATTGAGTTTCTGCTGTGATTCACTCTTCAGTCACCAGTGCTAAGTCACTGTACATTTAAGCAAAGGTTGGACCTATGCAATGCGAGAACAGGACACCAGGAATACAGGAGTAAGGAACTGACCTCCGTAAATCAGGGCTTTTGTTTTACATAAGCATATCCTGGCGACGTTAGTTTTCATTGTATGTGACGTTTTGTCGGCTGGTTAGCTCTTATGCCAACTATTCCCATTCCACCCCAGGGAATTCAAAATAGAAAACTTTCAATCTTTCTCTAAACAAAAGCTTGATCTTAAACTAAAAAGTCAATGTCAGTAGGTCATTGCTGTAAATCCACTGCGGGATAGGATTGATGTCACAGCTCCTCTCACAGTTGAGAAATTCAGGACAACTTCAAATATCTTCCCACTGCTCAGTCATTTTACGTCTTGCTATTGGGGAGACATCACAATGACATCAGCTGCAACAAAAGGAACATTGAACAACAGGTTCTGAACCCCTTATATAGCAGAGCATTTTCACAGTAAAAGTATCAAACACAACTTCAAGCTGTGGGTAGAAACTCCTCAGAACTCAGGCTCAGGAACTGTGGAACTAACACCTTTGGTGGATTGGTAAGTAACTTTCCTCATAGTCAGAGGGCTACTCCAGTGACGGTTAGATGTCCAACCCAGTGTTTCTGCTATGAATGAGTGTCAAAAAAAATTCAATGAAGGTGTGACATGTCTTGTACTGTATTCCAAACTGTACAGAAGCAGCTTGCTGGCTGGGAGTCAGTGGGTAAGGTGTTTGCCTTTTGTGGAAGTTGAATGTAAATTTCAGGCCACGGTCACATTTCCACTTCAGAGGGAATGATGTACTGTCTGAGCCACCATCTTTGAGAAACACACAAAAGCAAATTGCTGGAGAGACTCAGCAGGTCTTGCCAGCATCTATGGGGAGAAAAACAATGTTAACATTTTAGACTGTTTGCATGATTGAAAACATGTATAGTTAATACCTGCATCAAGTTGTATCTTTGTGAATGCTAGCATGTAGAAATCAAACAAATGTTTAGATTAAAATTCTAATTGCAACATAGCTGCTGTCTCAGGTAGAAATAAAATACTCCATGGCACTGTTTTAAGGTGAGCGAATTTTTCCTGCTGTCTAGACAAAACCAGCATCATTAAAATTATAGTTCAGTATAATTTTGCTGTTTGAGGACTCCACTATGCACAATACTGGCATTTCCTACATTATAAGCAATTCTTTGCTTGTGAAGATCTTTGTGATATTCTCAGGTTATGAATGACTTGGTAAACATTGACGTAAATTTTGCATAACCATTAATAAATGCAAGTAAACAATTTTCTTTTTGTAGATAATATGACTTCACTAATCATGGAGAGAGTAGGTTTTGTGACCATCCTGTACATCATGGGCTGGATGCTGCTTTGCAATGGGAACCCCATTGGGTAATTTGCTAAATTAGAACATATAATCACACAATCAACATTACAAAGAATGAGACAAGTGACCCAATGAAATTGATTGTATCCTTTCTTTCAGTAAAAGATCGGTGAGTGAGCATCAGCAAATGCATGATCGGAGTCGTTCTCAGGAAGATACGAGGAGGCAGCAGTGGCTTGATCAGATGATGAAGGAGTTGAACACAGCTGGGATGGTCCATTCTCGAGACATGACTGCACTTGAGCTGCCGAGATGGATGGAATTAACCATTGTTTCCCCAAACCCCAGGAAGTAGGTAGAAACCAGACAGACATCATAGCAACAGGCTGTTGGTTTATAGGATGGACGGGAAACATTCAGATATAAACCTTCTCAAAGGTTGACCAATCTCAAAGTTCGATTAACTGTAAAATGTTGAAAGATTTGATGGACTTGCAGTAAGGCAGGTGCTGCTTGAACTGGCTAAAAGTAACCACTAGAAATATTTAACAATATGTTTATTTTGTAGTAACTTTTAAAACAGTATCCAGGATGATCTCTCTGTAAATTACCCTGTGTTAAGAAATTATAAAGGTATTTATTCCACTATTTATGTAACTTAGTTTTTGAGATTAAATTTAGTCTATATTTTGACATTTATTGTATTTCCTGTGGGCTCCCAATGTTATCAAAAATAAACATATCTGTTCCAAATTGTTGTTCACCTTACATTTTTAGCTCAGAAACAGAAATGATTGAAAGTTGCTTTCAACATAAGAAATCAGAGCTGGGTTGGCCAGTAAGGTCCTTGAGCCTGCTTCATGAATCAATAAGCTCACAGCTAGTCTTAAAACAACTCCAATTTCCTATACTAGCCTGATATCCCTTTGATTCCTCTGGACCCAAGAATATTCTCCTTGAATTGATGCTCACAAGGATGCTGGAAGCATAGAAGGTCAAGGATTTCAAAAGGAGACTGGATGGGCACTTGAGGGAAAAAAGCTCACAGGGCTATGAGTATAGAATGAGGGAATGGAATGATATGGACACAGGTGATGGGAATACTGAACAAGTCAGGTGACACATGACTTGAGAGACACTGAGGTTTTTTGACTTTATCATGAAATTCAGTCATAAACATATTCAGAAAAAACTCCAAATATACTTTTAACATTTAATGTCACAAAGGGAAAACATGAACTATGTTACACGTTGCAAGAACTACTTAAAATAAATTCATTATAAATAAAGGAGAGATCCAACCATTTTACCCAAACAATAATCTTACAGACACCCAAACCCAAGGAAATGTCTCTCTAAATGAATAGCAGAGCTCTTTGGTCAGCTGCCACTGTTGTAAACAGTTTCAGTTTTTGCAAACGGCTGTGCATTCATGTAATGCTAATTTATTTCATTAATGTCTTTCCCTGAGGCAATAGCCTCTGCTTCTGGAGTTTTCTTCAAGACAACTCAAAGCATCTCCCCAGCCCTGTCCTGACTGTTTCAGAGACAGTTACTAACAGTACCTCTACTGTAACAGTTCTCTTCTCTGTGAATGAACCTGATTGTTATCCCTGTCAATCTTTCTCTGGGTTGTAAAACTGAAGTCAGCAAACACCTTAGCTCCTAGCTGCCTGGTGGCATGTTGGTCTTTTAACTAAAGTGGGATGGCACAGTAACTCAGTGGTTAGCACTGTTGCCTCACAGCACGAGGGACCTGGGTTTGATTCCAGCGTCAGACGACTGTCTGTGTAGAGTTTGCACGTTCTCCCCATGTCCGTGTGGGTTTCCTCCCACAATCACAAAGATGCGCAGTTAGGTGAATTAGCTGTGCTAAATTGCCAATGTGGTCAGGGAAGTGTAGGCTAGGTGCATTAGTAAGAGGGAAATGGGTCTGGGTGTGCTACTCTTCAGAGGATTGGTGTGGACTTGTTGGGCAGAAAGGCCTGTTTCCACACTGTAGGGATTCTAAAAATTTTTTGTGTAAATCAAAATGAATACTGTTCTGTCCTTTAAGGAAATAACTCAGGCATTCACATCACTGAAAATTATATTTTCCATACTTTAAAACCTAATCTTCCAAATATGTTATCGGTATTCATCACAGCATCCTTCTATGTTTAAATGCATTGTGATTCAACAATATTCAAAGCACCCTAAGATAGAGAATTCCCAAAGATAACTGACCAGTAATATTTCAATCAGTACATATCAAAATATTCTTAACGCCGATCACTTTTTGGAAAGAGTGGTTAAACAGTTATTATTACTGGTTCAGTCTAAGAATCATTAAATCCTACAGCACAATAGCGAGCCATTGGCCCATCACGTCTGCTGTTCTGACAAATTCCAGGTGGGATTCCCCAATTTGTTACAGCTCCGGTCAGATTACAACAAATCATTAAACTCCTCGATGAGGAACAATGAAATAGCTCCCTATCTTTATACACCCACCCTTTGTTTGGATGCAGCAAGGTTAGTTTGGAAAAAGTATCCTGTTCCTTGTGGTTAGCATTAGAAACATAGAAACAAGGAGCAGGAGTGGACCATTCAGTTGTCCGAGTCTGCTCCGCCATTCAATTTCATTGTTGCTGATCCTCTTTCTCTCTTTGGATGGAATCATACTTGGTAGATCAGGAGGATGGGTTATGGCTGTTGTTATTGGAAGTCAATCATCTCAGCTCCTGGACATCTCTGCAGGAGTTCCTCGGGGTAATGTCCTAGACCCAAGCATTTTCAATTGCTTCTTCCCTACTTCAGAAGGTCAGAGGTGGGGATGTTCGCTGTGATTGTACAACGTTCGGCACCTCCTCAGATACAGAAGCAGTCTATGCACAATTGTAATAAAATTTGGATAATATCCAGATTTGGGCTGAAAAGTGGTCCATGCCACACAAATGCCAGACAACTATCATTTCCAATGACAGACAATTTAGCTACTGTCCCCTGATATTCAATGACTTACCATCGCTTTATTCCCTACTGTCAACATCCTGGAGGTTAAAGTAAACTAAACTGGACATACAGTGATGACAAGGGCAGATCAAAGGCTAGGAATAGTGAAGTGAGTGACTCACCTGTTCTCTCTGCAAAGTCTTGGAGATAATGAGAATTGCAGATGCTGGAGCTGGAAAAAAGCACAGCAGGTCAAGCAACATCAGAGGAGAACGGTAGTCGACATTTCAAGTCAGAACTTTTCATCAGTCCTGAAATGTCAATTTCCCTTCTCTCCTGATGCTGCTTGACCTGCTGTGCTTTTTCCAGCTCCACTCTTTACCCACTCTCCAAAGTCTGTCCAAATTGACAAAGCACAAGTCATGTCTTGCCTGGATGCTTGCAGTTCCAATGACATCCAAGGCAACGCAGCCTGCTTGATTGGCACCATATCCACAAACATTTAGCCACTGCACCACCAGTAGCTGCAATGTCTACTATCTACAGGAAACACTGTAGAAATTCATCAAAGATCCTTAGACACCACCTTCCAAACCCATGACCACCTCACTCTGGAAGGTCAAGGCCAGCATATACATGGAAACACCACCTGCAATTACCCCTCAGGCCACTCAACATCCTGACTTGGAAATACATTGCCATCCCTTCACTGTCATAGCATTGCAGATCTACCAACAGCACACAGATATCTGTGTTTCAAAGAAACAGCTCACAGTTTTCTCAAGGACATCTAGGGGCACGCAATAAACTTTGGCCCAGACTGCAATGATCACCTCCCAGCTTTATCTCCATCCCCTTGTTGTCTTTAATATATTAAAAAAAAAATCTTTCTTGAATACACACAGTGATTCAGCCACCGCAGTCGTCTGCGGTAGTGAATTGCAGAGATTAATTACCTACGGACTGAAGAAATGTTTCCCCGTTTCAGACTTGAATGGTCTACTCCATATCCTGAGACAGTTACCCCTGGTTCTAAACTCCCCAACCAGGGTATACATCCTTTCTGCATCTAATCTGTCTAACCCTGTTAGAATGCTATTCTTCTCAAATCAGATCTCTTCTCATTCTTCTAAGCTCTTGTGCGTACAGGTCCAATTGAACCAATCTCACATCAAATGACAGTCCTACCAACTGCAGTACCAACCTGGTGAACCTTTGCTACACTCTCACTATGGCAAGTATATCCTCTCTTAGATAGGGCGACAGTATATCCCAGGTGTGTTCTTACCAGGGCCTGTACAACTGCAGCAAGATATCATACTTCAAATCCTCCAGCAAAGAATGCCAAACTATCATTTGCTTCCTAAATGTTTGCTACATCTGACTGTTTATTTAGACTGTCTAGTGCTTAAGGACCCCAGAACCCTTTACATATGATGCTTCCCATTTCCATTTTTAATTTTTTGAAATAATCTCTATGCATTAATTTGTCGGGTTATAGGCCATCCCTTCACTTGTTATTCAGCTGTTGACAGTTTACTCAAACTGTCTGAGACTTTTGATTACCTGCAGAGACTTATTATTAGTCCACTCACATTTTGATCTCTCTCTGCCTATTGATCTGCCTATAAATTGTGTGCCTGTGCGCTTTTCTTCATTTCACATGACGAAGGAGCAGTGCTTCGAAGCTTATGCTTTCAAAAAAACCTGTTGGATTATAACCTGGTGTTGTGTGATTTCTGACCTTGACAATTTTCAAGTCAGTCAGAAAAAATTTGGGAACCACTGGCATAAATGTTCTGTTAATTGAGGCAATGCTCCGAACAAACAATTTGGCAGCAAGCTATTGCTATTTCATTTATTATTCACAAGAAATTGACAATGTGGGGTTTTGAAAGGATTATTGTTAAAACAGAGCAATCCGCTGCTTAATCAATTATATTTCCTGAAGTTTTAATTATTCATCAAGTTTGTTTTGGGTTAGAAAAAATGCAAGGATTTTAACATTTTTATTTTCTTCCAAAAGTTCTTGTCCTTTATTTATGACTGATCCAATAATACAATTCCATCAACATTCCGAGCTTTTTATCTCTGGAACCATTCCGGTTTCCACCCAAGAAATGTCAGGCCTGGCTGAGTAGTATCACTCTGTTTTTTTGGTGAAAGTTTTTATCTTTGCCATTCTTTGTTCCACACACCACTCTTGGTTCTTAAGTTCTGGTGTTCACTTACTCCATTTGTTCTTTTGGTATTAATTTCCTGACTTCATCCTTTCATTCAAGACTCTTCAGGTAGAATTAATGTTGAGCATGAATCGACAAGTAATCCCAAATCAGTTGCCCATGGGAGTTGAATTCACATTAAAAACAAGACTACTATCACTGAATCAAAGTTTAGTTGCACTGTACAAATCATTCAAGTTTTCTTTCTCTGGATTGACTTCAGTGTCTCAAAGACACAAACTCAAATGAACAAGCTTTTTTTTTCTGGCAAAGCTTGACAGGAATCTTGAATTGAGCTTCTGTCATGATTCACTCTTTCGTCACCAGTGCTAAGTTACTGTTCATTCAAGCAAAGGTTGGATCTATGCAATGTGAGGACACGAGGAATACAAGCGAAAGGAACTGACCTCCGTAAATCAGGGCTTTTATCCTGGTGACGTTAGTTTTCATTGTATGTGACTTTTTGTAAGCTGGTTAACCCTTAAAATTAATATTGCTAACCATTCCCATTCTACTACAGGAAACTCAAAACAGAAAACTGTCAATCTTTCTCTGAACAAAAGCTTAATTTTAAACTAAAAACTCAATGTCAGTGTGGAAATATTGCTATAAATCCACTTCAGGATAGGATTGATGTCACAACTCCTCTTACAGTTGAGAAATTCAGGACAACTTCCAATATCTTCCCCCTGCATAGTCAATTTTAGTGATTTTATATCTTGGTTTTGGGGAGACATCACAATGACATCAGCTGTTCCAAAGGGAACATTGATCAACAGGCTCTAAACCCCTTATATAAGGAAGCGTTTTTACAGCGAAAGCATCAAACACAATTCAAGCTGTGGGTAGAAACTCCTCAGAACTCAGACTTGGGATCTGTGGAACAAAAGCGTTTGATGGATTGGTAAGTAACTTTGCTCATTGTCAGAGCGCTGCTCCAGTGATGGTTAGATGTCTAATCCAGTATCGATGCTGATGTTTGCGTGTCAAAAGAAAATCAATGATGGTATGACATGTCTTGTACTGTATTCCAAAACAAGAAGCAGCCTGCTGGCTGGGAGTCAGTGGGTAACATATTTGCCTTTTTTTGAAGGCTGACATTGAATGTAAACTCCAGGCAACAATCAGATTGCCAGTACAGAGTGATGCATCATCTTTGCGAAATGCACAACACTGAAATTACTGAGGAATTCAGCAGGTCCGATAGGATCTGTGGGGAGAAAAACAATGTTAATGTTTTAGACCTTGTTTGCATGTTTGGAAACATGTATAATACAGGCATCAATTTGTATCATTTGTGAATGCTAGCATGTAGAAATCTAACAAATGTTTAGATTAAAATTCTAATTGTGATGTAGCTGCTGTTTTAAGTTAAAGTATGCCATTATTCCATGCCATTATTCCAAGGAGGTGAGAGAATTCTTCTTGGTGTCTGGGTCAAATCAGAAGTTCAGTATCATTTTGCTGTTTGAAGATTCATCTGAGTGCAACTTGGCTACAAGATTTCTTAAATTGTACAAGTCATTATGCTGAAAAAAAGCAATTCATTGGTCATGAAGATCTTTGGGACACTCTCAGTTGTGAATGGTTTGACAGACATTGAAGTCATAGAGTCATAGATATGTACAGCACAGAAACAGGCCCTTCCGTCCAGCGCGTCCATGCCGACCAGATAGCCCAACCTAATCTAGTCCCATTTGCCAGCACTTGGCCCAAATCCCTCCAAACCCTTCCTATTCATACACCCATCCAGATGCTTTTAAATGTTGCAATTTTACCAGCTTACATCACTTCCTCCAGCTCATTCCATACACGTACTAATCTCTGCGTGAAAAAGTTGTCCCTCAGGTCCCTTTTATATCTTTCCCCTCTCACCCTAAACCTATGCCCTCTAGTTCTGGACTCCCCCAGCCCAGGGAAAAGACTTTGTCTATTGATCTTATCCATGCCCCTCATGATGTTATAAACCTCTATGAGGTCACCCCTTAACAGTCAGGGAAAACAGCCCAGCCTATTCAGCCTCTCCCGATAGCTTAAATCCTCCAACTCTGGCAACATTTTTGTAAATCTTTCCTGAACCCTTTCAAGTTTCACAACATATTTCCAATAAAAAGGAGACCAGAATTGTATGCAATATTCCAAAAGTGGCTGAACCAATGTCCTGTATAGCTGCAACATGACCTCCCTACTCCTATACTCAATACTCTGACCAATAAAGGAAAGTATACCAAACACATTCTTCACTACCCTACATATCTGGAACTATCTATCCTATCTACCAACACTCCCTAGGACCTTACCATTAGGTGTTTAAGTACTTCTCTGATTTGCTTTCCGAAAATGCAGCACCTCACATTTATCTAAATTAAGCTCCATCTGACATTCCACAGCCCATTGGCCCAGCTGATCAAGATCCCATTGTATTCTGAGGTAACCTTCTTCACTGTCCCCTACACTTCTGATTTTGGTGTCATCTGAAAACTTACTAACTCTACCTCTTATGCTCATATCCAAATCATTTATATAAATGATGAAAAGTAGAGGACCCAGCACTGATCCTTGTGGTACTCCACTGGTCACAGGCATCCAGTGTGAAAAACATCCCTCCACCACCACCCTCTGTCTTCTATCTTTGAGCCAGTTCTGCATCCAAATGGCTAGTTCTCCCTGTATTCCAGGAGATCTAACTTTGCTAACCAGTCTCCCATCGAGAATCTTTTCGAACGCCTTAAAGAAGTCCATATAGATCACGTCCACCGCTCTGCCCTCAGCAATCCTCTTTGTTACTTCTTCAAAAAACTCAATCAAGTTCATGAGACATCATTTCCCATACACAAAGCCATGTAGGCTATCCCTAATCAGTCCTTGCCTTTCCAAATATGTGTAAATCCTGTCCCTCACGATTCCCTCCAACAACCTGCCCACCACCGATGCCAGGCTCACTGGTCTATTGATCCCTGGCTTGTCCTTATCACCTTTCTTAAATAATGGTACCACGTTATCCAACCTCCAGTCTTCTGTTAGCTCACCTATAACCATCACTGATATAAATATCTCAGCAAGGGGCCCAGCAATCACTTCTCTAGCTTCCCATAGAGTTCTAAGGTACACCTAGATCAGGTCCTGGGATTTGTCCACTTTTATGCGTTTGAAGATATCCAGCATTTGTCCTCTGTAAGATGGACATTTTTCAAGATGTCCCCATCTATTTCTCCACATTCCATATCTTCCATGCCCTCCACAGTAAATTCTGATGCAAAATACTCATTTACTATCTCCCCCATCTCCTGCAGCTCCACACATAGGCTGCCTTACTGATCATTGAGGGGTCCTATTCTCTCCCTAGGTACCCTTTTGTTCTTAATGTATTCATAAAATTCCTTTGGATTCGCCTTAACCCTATTTGCCAAAGCCACCTCATGTTCCCTTTTTGCCCCCCTGATTTTCCTCTTAAGTATACTCCTATTGCCTTTATACTCTTCTAAGGATTCACTCGATCTCTGCTGTCTATACCCGACATATGCTTCCTTCTTTTTCTTAACCAAACCCACAATTTCTCTAGTCATCCAGCATTCCTTACACCTACAAGCCTTTCCTTTCGCCCTAATAGGAATATACTGTCTCTGGACTCACGTCATCTCCTTTCTGAAGGCTTCCCATTTTCTAGCCATCCCTTTACCTGTGAACATCTGCCCCCAGTCTGCTTTTGAAAGTCCTTGTCAAAATTAGCCTTCTTCCAATTTAGAACTTCAACTGTTTGATCTGGGCTATCCTTTTCCACCAGTATTTTAACACTAATAGATTTATGGTCACTGGCCCCAAAGTGCTCCCCCACTGACACCTCAGTCACGGGTCCTGCCTTATTTCCCAAGAGTAGGTTAAGTTTTACACCTTCTCTACTAGCTACATCCACGTACTGAATCAGAAAATTTTCTTGTATACACTTAACAAATTCCTCTCCATCTAAACCCTTAACACTATGGTAGGCCCAGCCTATGTTTGGAAGGTGAAAATTCCCTTAGCATAAACACCCTGTTATTCTTACAGATAACTGAAATTTCCTTACAAATTTGTTTCTCAATTTCCCGCTGACTATTAGGGGGTCAATAATACAATCCCAATAAGGTGATCATCTCTTTCTTATTTCTCAGTTCAACCCAAATAACTTCCCTCGATGTAATTCCAGGAATATTCTCCCTAAGTACAGCTGTAATATTATCTCTTATCAAAAAGAACACTCTCCCTCTTCTCTTCCCTCCCTTTTTACCCTTCCGATAAATTTTAACCTGGAACATTAAGTTGCCAGTCCTGTCCATCCCTGAGCCACGTTTCTGTAATTGCTATGATATCCCAGTCCCGTGTTCCTAACCATTCCCTGAGTTCATCAGCCTTCCCTCTTCGGCCTCTTGCATTGAAATAAATGCAATTTAATTTATCAGTCCTACCTTGTTCTCTGCCTGCCCCGACTGTTTGACTCGCTCCTTTTCTCAACTGCACCAGTGTCAGGTTGATTTCTTGCCTCACTATCTCCCTGGATCCAACCCCCCCACCTTACTAGTTTAAATCCTCCTGAGCAACTCTAGCAAATGTCCCTGCCAGTATATTAATCCCCTTCCAATTCAGGTGCAATCTTCTTGTACAGGTCACTTCTACCCCAGAAGAGATTCCAATGATTCAAAAATGTGAATCCTTTTCCCATATACCAGCTCCTCAGTCTCGCATTCATCTGCTCTATCCTCCTATTACTACCCTCACTGGCTCCTAACACCAGGAGAAATCCAGATATTATGAATTTTGAGGACTTCCTTTTTAAATTCCTGCCTAACTTTCTACATTCTCCCTTCAGAATCTCATCCTTTTCCCTTCCTATGTCGTTAGTTCCAATGTGTACAATGACGTCCTGCTGCTTCCTCCCCCCCTTTGAGAACATTCTACACCCTCTCTGAGGCATCCTTAATCCTGGCACCAGGGAGGCAACACACCATCCTGATTTTTTGCTGCTGGCTGAAGAAACGTCTGTCTGTGCCTCTGACAAGACAGACCCCTAACACAATCAATCGCTTGGAACCCGACGTACCCCTTATTACATTAGAGCCTGTCTTGATACAAGAAACTTGGCTGTTCATGCTACATTCCTCTGCAAGTCCATCATCCCCTACATTTTCCAAAACAGCATACTTGTTTGAAATGGGGATAACCATAGAAATTCCTGTACTACCTGCCGACCTCTCCTACCTTTCTTGGAGTTAACCCATCTACTTGACTTATCTGTGGCTTTTCTCCTTTCCTATAACTGCCATCCCTCACACCCCCAGCTCGTGTGAATTCCCCATTGCCTCTAACAGTCGCTCCAACCGATCCATTCGATTTGACAGGATTCGCAACCAACGACATTTGTTGCAGATATAATCCTCAGTAGCTTGTAAAGTCTTTCAAAACTCCCACATCCGACAAGAAGAGTATATCACTCTATTAAAGACCATTTTGCTCCATCCAATCTACAGATCCAGATAGAGCACCATCTTATTGCTCTACAAAACACTGCTCCAGACTAACTTAATACTTATAGTTATATTTTTAAAATTTAATCAAGAGACAAATCCCAATAAAAACATATATTCCAGGAAGAACCCACTATACTCACTATTGTAGTTTTACAGTAAGACTATACTTTTTATTGTAATATCTTTTATTGAGAAAAAGATTTTGAATTTTTTACAAATTACTACAAAAAAGCATAACAATCTTATAACAACAACAGTAAATAAACTACTACTCTACTTCACAAAAAATTTAGATGAAAATAAAAAAAAACCTACGCAAACTACAATTTAATAAATAACTAAATAAAAACAAAGTAAACCGAATTGAATCAAGGCAAATTGAATTAAATTAAGTAACAACACTCAGCACAATCCCACCTAAGCTCCCCATCACCGAGAGCATCAGTTGGCATACCCATATTTGTTGGAATTCTTCCTCCCAGGGGCCCCCAGCCTGCCAGACATAGCTCTCACGGCTACACAAAGGCCCTGAACAATATAGCCAACAAGTCTGCGTCTATATAGTTCAAAAAGAGCCACCACGTCCTAAAAAGTTCCATTTTCTGGTGCACCATACTTGTAAGGAAGCCCGGAAGATGTGCTCCATAACTAAACTATGCCATCCCGAGAGTCCTGTGGGCTTTTCTGACACCCAGCTCATCAGGATGTTCTTCCTTGTACAAAATGAAAGAATATTTAACAGTTTCTTCCCATGCACGTCCAAAAGGGCAGATTTGGCAAACCCAAGAGGAGGGACACTGGACCTCGGTTCCTAAGACCCCTTCCGAAACACTCGCTATAGTGCCCCAATACTACAAACCTTGTGGCATGACCATAAGCAATGAGTAAGAGTACCAATAAATACTGACATTTGGGGCACATTGGGGATGCTCTTGTCTTAAATTTCGCAAGTTGCTTCAGTGCCAACTGAACCCTGTGGACTACCTTCAGTTGCATAGCCTGCATTCTATTGCGAATCGAAATCTTCCTTACGTTCTCCCAAATATCCTCCCACGCCTCTGACGAGACCTCCACCTCCAATTCCTAAGTCCGCACAAGCACTCAATGTCCTTCGAAACACTATTTCCTAATAAAAGATAGAGGGTGCTGACTAAGAGAGTACCCATGGACCAAAGTACTCTCCTCTCCACTTCCGACTTATAGGG
>NC_057725.1:28728940-28738943 GCF_004010195.1 Chiloscyllium plagiosum
CCGCTCTCTGCTGAGAAAAGACCGTTGGCGTCGTGGTAAGTTCTTTATATATCACTTACCTTCCCGACCAGCTCTGCACTCCAACCTCACTTCCGCCCAGCTCGCGCCGCTCTCTGCTGAGAAAAGTAGTCATTAATGTAGTCTTTTCCTGTATAAAGTTCCTAATCTGAAAATAACGAAAGAAGTCCCTCCTATATATGCCATATTTCTGCTAGAAAGACATCATGACCTTCCCATCAAATAGATCTTCCAAACAGAAGGCTCCTCTATGAGGATCTGAAACCTGAATACAGGTTGAGGTAACTAGTTGTCGTCAGGAAAAACCACTTAACAGATGTTTGTAATAACTTAGGTAGCAACAAAATGGCTTCTCACTGCAAATCATATGACAAAATGGCTTCTAAGCTGCAAACTGACAATTCTGCTAAAAGCATAAATGGCTTTTAATTCTGCTGTAGCTGCATAATTGACTAACCACAGTCTGCTTCAGTAGAGACAATGCTCCCTTTATAGCATGGAAATAACTAGACCAGATAAAACGTTACTGGCCATCCTAACTAACCTTCAAATGCGGGTGCAATGGCTCGGTTAGTGAGATAAGGGTGGCCTGAGTGTTGGAAAACAAAGTTGGTTCCTAGGAAATATAATTGGACAAAGTAACTGCCAAACAAAGCAATATTGTGCATTGATTAGTAATTGTCTGAATGTACTACGCAATCATACCCTGTACCTTTCTTTAAGAAAGGTATAAAAATGTCTTTGTTTTAAGCCATGTGCGCAGCTCATCTGAGGAACACAGAAGAGTACAACCTCTGTGTTTCTGGAAAATCTGTGCCCGGCTGTATGAAGAGATAAAGAATGAAGTCTTAAAGGACCAGACTGATTGTGAGTGTTTATTGACCGATTGCGGAACCGAGAGACCCCGCCAGGGGTCCAGATCTTCATCTGGTGCTGTGACTCGAACTCGGTATGTACGGATTGTGGATAGCAGTGTAAGAGCCTTGAGTCCTCCACTATTGAATGGCTGGCCAGACGTGGGTATTTTCTCCGTTTGGTGTTCCTCGCATTCAAGTCGGGGTTGACTCGAACCCTTGCTGTCTATCCTCTATGTCCTGCCCGAAAATATCAGTCCTGGTAAGAATTTGTTAAAAAAGAGTCGGGGACTCCCACTAACAGGTCAGGGACCTACAGATCACGGATCCAAATAGAGTCAGTGGCTCGAAAAAAAAGGAGTTGGGGACTCCAGGTCAGGGACTTGAATAAGGAAATACGTCAAATGTGTTGGGGACTCAGATTCCGTTGAATTGGTGTTGTCTAAATTGATTCCCAAATTGTTCTGTGAAAGCCGAAATAAGGAAGTATCGTGGTACATTATAGCGAGATTGTTGAGTGTTTTGGAAAGTTTAGAAGGGTTTGCGGAAGTCATTAGTTTTGTTATTTGTTGTCAGGTTGTTAAATAGTTAAGGTCTTAAGTCAGGATTATAAAAGGAAGATTGTTTTAGGATGGTTAATAATATAGACAAGACGGAAGATCCATCTTCTTCATTGGTGAAACTATGTGAAAAGTATCTGGAAAAGTCTGAAAGCCTGCAAAAACTTTCTGGCACCTTAAATAAGACATTGGGTGATGAGCAACGACCACTGGGCGGCCCTAAAAGTACTCAGTTGGTTAAATCAGCCCAGCAATTGATTTGGCGACAAAACCTGGGCTCAAAAACAAAAGAATTGATTGGGCTGTGGCGGCAAAGAATTGGTTTTGTGTTCATGGCAGGATACTGCCACCTAATTGGTAATTGAATTAACTAATGATGGCACCATGAAATCTATTGAGGTCTCAAAAATGAATGTGCTCGAGTTAAATGTCAACAGAAACAAAAAAAAGAACTGTGCAGTTCGATGGTTGGCCTCGGTTTGGGTGAGGGAGACAATGAAAATGCAGATTCAGATGATTGGTGTTCCTATCTGTATCTTACACTGCCACCACCTCTCCCACTCCCACCTAACCCACAAGTGAATCTTAATCCATCCCCGGTTATTCCAGTCCATGCTGAATCGACAAGTCAAGCGCCCCAAGTGCCCCCTGCCCTAACCCTTTCCCTACAGACTATTCAATCTCCTGCTTATCAAACTGTTGTTGCACCCAATTCTCAAATTCCCATTGTTCCCCTGCCGCCGACCCCTTTATTTCTCCCACCTGGATTCACCCCGCTATCACCACTTCTTCTCATATTCCTCAGATTCCCGTTAGTTTGGCAGCTACAGCTTGTCCTCAGGTATACATTGCTGTTCCTCTGCCCCCTCTTCAGTTTACCAACCCTGTTGCTTGGAGCACCAACAATCAACTAAAATCGAGATCTTGCCAATCTTCTGAAAGGTCTTATACTGCCTTGCCACAACTCATTCAATGATCAGAAACCCCGCTAAGTTCCTCTTCTGAGGACTCGGCAGATGAAATACTCACTCCATGCATGTTCCCTATGAGAGAATTGCCGAATTCACAGGCTGGCGCTGCTGGTCAAAACACCTCTACCCATGTTTACAATCCCTGGAAGCCTCATGAAATTATGTTCATTCTCAGTAATGCTCCAGACCGCCACAAGGCTTCCCAACAGTTTGTTGATTTTCTAAACGCCACAATTAAAGTTTATGTTGGCACTGCCGAGGACCTTTGGGCCCTTATTCAACACTTACACCCTCACTGAATACGCCCGTTTCACTGAAAGTGTTGGTTATAATGATTTTGCTGCCCTCTCCAATGCCGTGACTCAGGATCACCAGCATCAGGATGGTATCCTTGCTGCTGCATCCGCCATACTGGCAAAATCTATTGACCTTACTCGCATCCTCGAATTTCAGCCTAAAAGTAAGGAGTCTGCTGAAGACTTCCTTGAATGCTTCCTAGAATGTTATGTGTCGTATTCTGGGGATCAAGCTTTGAATTTCCATGTTGTCAATACTAAATATAACTCTGATGTTGAACTGTCTGCCACCCTCTGTTGCCAGTGCAGTCAAGACAAATAACCTGAACTGGGTCGACACGAATCCTAATCAACTTCACCGTTCCGTTAAGGTTTTGTAGAAACATCAGAGCGAAGACAAGGCACCAACCCCATGTAAAGTTGGAATTTGTCGTCTGGGAGGAGACTTCTCAACAATTACCTGTACATTGCAGTAGTAATCCTTCAATCTTTCGAGGCCATGGTCGTGGATGTGGTCGGGGTATCCCTCCCAGACAAGCTGCTTCAATTGTGGCTCGTGACTGCCCAACCCGAGGCTGCTTTAACTGTAGCCGCCCTTTTCATTGGGCTTCTAATTGCCCTAAAGGGGCAACAGGGGGAACTAAGGAGGCAGATATGGAAATTACCCTCAGGACCCCTATGCGAGAGGCAGAGGACAACTCACAAATTTATTTGCAAAATAACCCCTTTTCCCAATGACTATGTAACTTTCCTTTGAGGTCTGTGTCTTACAAGCAGGAACTACACTCTTACTTAAAGTTGAAAACAGATGGTACCCTTTTCTGACTGACATGGGAGCCTCAATGTCCTCGGTGAAATCTGACATGAACCTTCCAATCTCTAAGAAGACACAAAAAGTATCTGGCTTTCAAGGAGAAACCCACTGTTATCCAGTTTATGATCCGGTTCCTGTTTATTTCCAAGGCTTTTCCCTGGACAACTGCTTTGTGATTATTACCACATTATCCTGCAATCTAGTGGGGTGAGATCTGCTGTGTGTCGTTCCAAGTTAAACACGGCTGTTCCCCTGATGGTGTCCAACTTGATTCTGACACAACTGATCACCAGCTGTATGTTTCCACTAAACTCCAATGGTGGTCACTTGACCTTGATGCCCAAAGTTCTGGAAGTTCATGTTCTGATCGGACAGGCCAAGACCAATCCCATGAAGATCTTTTAGGGATTTAGTTGGTACAGAATGGACGATACAGATCCTGGCTCAGGTCACCGGGTTGGAGGGTGAAGCAGATTATGTTCAAATACTACTCACCTATGGAAACAAGCAGATACCTCAGCCCCTTGCATCACCCGGAAGGTCAATCTGCCTCATCATGCTAAAGACCTGAGCCCTTTGGCCCACCATGCAATCACCAGAGCTGAACCCACTGCTATCATCTACAAACACTCCCAGAAGGGATGATTATCCTTTATTATCCAAATACTACCTCTCACAGTGCCACACTCCTGCATCATGAAAGTCGGGATGTCCTTGATTTAGTCCACTCTGATATATGGGCTGAAACATCCTCCCATGTTGGACATACAGAACGTGAACCCTTTCAGATTGCTCTAAAACCAAATATTACCCTACCATTCATCCGCCAATACCCACTGAAACAACAGGCGATACCAAGCCTCACTGCTCTAATTGATGACTTTCTCCGCCAAGGCATCTTGCTCCCTTGCCAATCAGCCTGGAACACTCCAATGGCTGTCCCAAAACCTGGCAAGCCAGACTAGTAGAGACTGGTTCAAGACTTAAGAGCAATCAACGCTATTGTCCAGCCTCTTCATGACCTGGTCCCAAATCGAGCTCATATCCTACCATCAGGCACTAAATCTTTCGCTGTTGTTGATTGCAACATGCTTTTTTCTCTCTGCCTCTTCATGAAGACAGTCAGAACTTATTCGCCTTTACTTTTAATGGCCACCGGTTGATATGGATTTGACTACCTCAAGGCTTCATACATTCTCCAACCCTTTTCTCTCAGGCCTTATAGAAACAATTACAGTCTCTCACCCTCACAGGTAGGGCTGCACTGATTCAATACGTAGACAACCTCCTTATTGCCAGTCTAGATGAAGAATCAAACACTCTGATTTCATCCTCCTCCTCAACTGTCTGAAATGCCTGGACTATTTGTCTCTCCAAAAAAGGTCTCAATTGCACAATGCCAGGTAAAGTTTCTAGGTTTTATCCTGTCAGCTGACTCCCGCTCTCTCGAACTGAGCCTTATCACTCCTATTATCAACTTGCCAGTCCCAACAACTGTGAAACAGGTACGCCAGTGACTGGGCATGGTCAACTTTTGCTGACAATGGCTCCCTAACACTGTGCTCCTTGTTAAGATGTTGGCCCCTTTTACTTGCTGCGAAACTACTTTTGAGCTCCCCTCAGAGGCAAAGCAAGAACGTAAACATGCCTTGTCAGAAGCTGCAGCTTTGGGAAGACCCCTCGATGACAGACCTTTCCAACTTTACTGCACTATTCTGGATGACTGTGCTTCCTCAGTTCTCACTCAACTGCATGGAGATCGACACCGCTCAATTGCCTATTTCTCTACTAAACTTGATTTTTTTCCCTTAGGACACCCCCGTTGTACTCAGATCCTTACCACTATTTATCTTAGTTCACCATCCGCAGAAAACCTCATACTTCAGCAGGACATTGTCATCTACAGTTCTCATGTGGTGATTGCCCTGTTAGGACAATTGTAAACTCAACATTTGACCGCAGCTCACCAAAACTGTTATGAGGTTTACCTCCTCAATAACCCCAACTGACCTTTAAGTACTGTACCACCATTAATCCTGCCGATTTCCTTGCACATACACCATCACCATTATCCACTCCAGATCACGACTGTTTTCTCCTCATTAATGAGGTCTTCCAAATTTGTCCAGATCTTTCTGACGCCCCTATCCCAGACCCTGACATCAATATGTTCACTGATGGTAGTTCTTCCACTGACCATACAGGGGCTTGTCTCTCAGGCTACGCGATAGTTGATGACCTTGGCTCTGTTCTGGAATCAGCTTCTTTTAAGATTTCCTTTTCTGCCCTACAAGCTGATCTTTTTGCCCTGATCCATGCCTGCATCCTCGGGATGGGCCTTCGTGTTAACATTTACACTGACCCCCGATATGCTTTCGGGGTTGTGCATGAGTTTGGTCAGCTCTGGAAAAATAGATGGTTTTTGACGTTTTCAGGTACTCCCATTTCTCACCGCCAACTCGTCTCAGACCTTTTAACTGCTCTTCTACTCCCAAAACAGGTTTTTGTTACGAAATGTGCTGCCCATACCACTGGTTAATCCCGTTGACATTGGTAACCATGCTGCTGCTGAGGCCCCGAAAGAAGCCTCTCTTATGATTGTGCTTAAAATGTTGAGCCAGACTGAAAGCTCTGACAAGACTGAGTTGACCTCAGACAAACTAATGCCAACCATTAAAGATGTTGTTACCGTGCAGGTGGATGCCTCTTACTCTGAAAAGCTGTTGTAGTCCAAGGCCGGCTGTTATTGTAATCCTGTTACTAAACTCAGGACCACTCCGGCTGGTCACATTTGTATGTCTGATGTTCTTGCCCTATGGGTCCTTGACTGTCTCCACAATGTTATTCATTGCGGTTTTCGCTCAACATCTGATCTCCTCTTCACCACCTGGTGGCACCCTTGCCTGCAGCAGATGGCCCAAAGTCTCAGTGCTCGATGCCTCACCTGCCAAGAACACAACCTAGGCAAGGGTGTGTCTTGCCCAGTGGGCAGACATCCCTCCCTGAAGGACCCTTTCAAGCCCTTCAGCTTGACTTCATTGAGTTGCAAAAGTGTCAGCACTGTAAGTATGTTTTGGTCACTGTTGACGTTTTTTTCCAGATGGGTTGAAGCTTACCCTACTTCCGACGCTACTGCCAAACCCGGTGCAAATATTTTGTTCAAGGAGATTATTCCCCGCTTTGGTATTCCCTTTTGCCTATGTTCTGACAATGATCCTCATTTAATTGGTGATATTAATGAGTAATTATGCTCTCATTTTGGGATCTGCTGCCAACTTCATTGTACTTATCACCCTCAGGCTGCAGGGCTCATGGAGAATTGTAACCAGACTCTGAAAACTAAACTTGCAAAATTGACTTCTGAGACAGACCTTTCCTGTGATAGGTTATTGCCTCTGGTATTGTTCCATCTACGATGCACTCCTATTGGTAAAACGCGCTTGTCCCCAGCTGAAATCATCTACGATCGAGCTTTCCACATGCCTTGGAATGATGCCTCCTCCCCTATTCACTTCTACCACATGACTGAGGACACGTCCTCCTATATTCCTTCCTTGACTAAAATTTTGCGAGATCTTCACTCCCAAGTCTGCGCTGCTCATGAGAAGCTCTTCTCTCTCAACAGTGTTCCAACTGTTGAACCAGGCTCCTTCGTTCTCATCAAGAATTGGACACGCTGTGGGCTCCAATCTCAATAGGAAGGACTCTTCCAGATCCTTCTCACCACCCCAACTGCTGTTATGGTCGCTGGGCCATTCGCCTGGGTTCACCTCCATCATTGCAAGGTCATCGCACGAGCCCCTGGCAAGGGGGTAGATGATGGAGATGGAGACGCTGGGGTACTGACAGAGAAACAGAATCAAAACAGACTGCTAAGATATAGCTGCATGTTTCGAATAGTAATTCTTTTTCTGTTTTAGATACCCTAATCCTTGATCAAGAAACGACGATTATGATGAAGATCGAATTGGACTCGGCGTCGCCAGCATTGGTGCTCAAGAAGGCACTGTTTACCCGTGTGATCCTGAGCAACCTGAGACTGTGTACCGTTTATGCCGAAAAGATGTCTTTGTGCGCTGAGAGACTGATTCCTTCAATACGTGGAACGCTACCAAGAAAGATTGCCACAATGGTCAACTGCATCAAGAAGATCGGACAATTCATTGACAAAACAAGTCTCAATGGTCTTTACCCTGGGCTGCTATGGGCTGCCCTGGTAAGCCTTGCCCCTATTCTGAGGTCTAAATTGGCACATCACAAAAGAGAAAAGGGGGAAATGTTATCTTTAACTGGCAATTAGTTTCTTCAAAGTCACGATAAGATATTCAGCCAGGATGATGTGTTATGCCCTCACATCAGCAAAGGACTCTTTGACCCATTCCCCCTCCTGAATCCCAACGATGGAGTATGGAATACTTCTAAGGTGTTTACCGGACATAACATTTCTTTTGACTAATACTTATCCCCACCTGCTAGTTGCTTGTGGACTTCCTCTAATATGTTAGGGGTAGCCTACCCCAATTGTTACGATGGTACGGGATTGGGGTGCACTTACATGAATGTGACTAAGACTATGCCATGCGCCTTGGTCAAATGTACCAACTGCTACTGATCTCCTGTGGGGTCTCACATCCCATGCGCATGCCTCCTGGAGGAGTGTGTCTCTGTTATTGCTGGTATTTAGTCTCTTTGTGATAAGGATAATGGCACCCACTTTCACTATGAGACCCCTAATGGCACCTCCATCTTCTCAATTGTGGGATGGAAGGGACCATTCTGGAAAGTAACAGCATCTCTAACCAAAAACCCACCTCTTTTTATTGAACAGCTTTCACCCTAAGTGCCCAGGGCGACCATACTTTGTAGCCATGGACTACCCGTACATCTGGGGTAGTCACAAATTCAGGCCTGCTTCTTGTCAGGAAGTTCCCTCCATTGTGTCTACTAAACAAATTTATTATTTTATCAATCAAGGCAGAGCAACCAACATCCTTGCTCATGATGAAATAGGTACTCACCATGCTGTAGCTATAGGGACACTTTTCCTGTCCAACTACCTGGGAATGGAGTTGTGGTTTCCCTACCAAATGTTCAGTTTTGCCTGAATGTTGTGCGCATTGGAGGGGTGCTAAGGCTTTGGGCAGCAGTAAAGCTCAGTCTGTGGGCTACGCATTTCTTAGTACGTTTTCCTTAAGAGGATCTGCAGGAATTATTAGCCATCAAAACTGAAGCAATCTTATTTGTGGTCTCACACTCTTGGGCAATGAGACGGCCTTGGAGTTAAGGATATGGTCTCAGAATTAAGTCTATTTTTCCAGCAAAACTGGTACGCCCTTGACCACCTACTCGCCAAAGAGGGTGGGGTTTGCGCCTTTTACAATGGTGCCTTTTATGATGGGGGTCACTGACCTCATCGAGAACACTACCAAGTGTGTAGATAACATCTGCACCTTCGTCAGTCAAATGACGGAAGGCACTGCATGGGGAGATTGGCGCTTTGGCTCATGGTACAATTGGTTGATAAATCTGGCCATGTATATTGGTATTATTTTAATTTGTCTCTTTGCAGGTATTGCTATTGCTAAATGTATTATTGCCAAGCTAATAACTTCTGTTGACAAAATCGCTTCCCTCCAGAAAATGCTTCTTCTCTGTCCAAATGAAGGTGATGAAGAGCATTTGCCTATCCCTACTTTCTCCTCCTCCTCGGAGGAAGTATAACAGTCACTAGCACCCATTTGATTGGACTGATATAATCTATGCCCTTCCATCCTATGGTATGGTCATGGAATGACCAAAGGTGGGAGATGAGGATCTGAAACCTTAATACAGGCTGAGGGAACTTATTGTTGTCAGGAACAATCGCTTAACATAACTTAGATGGCATTAAGATAGCTTCTCAATGCAAATAATATGACAAAATGGCTTCTAAGCTTCAAATTGACAATTCTGCCAAAAGCTGCATTAAATGGTTTTTAATTCTGCTATATCTGCATAATTGACTAATCACAGTCTGCTTCAATAGAGATTAGCAGACAATGTTCCCTTTACAGCATCGAAATAACATGGCTAGGTAAGACAATACTGGCCATCCTAAGTGACCTTCAAATGCAGGTGCAGTGGCTCGGTTAGTGAGATATGGGTGGCCTGAGTGTTGGAAAACAAAGTTGATTCCCAGGAAATATCACTGGACCAAGTAACTGCCAAATAAAGTAATATCGTGTATTGATTGGTAATTGTCTGAATGCATTATGCAACCATAGCCTGTACCTAGAGTCATAGAGATATACAGCATGGAAACAGACCCTTCGGTCCAACCTGTCCATGCCGACCAGATATCTCAACACAATCTAGTCCCATATCCCTCCAAACCCTTCCTATTCATATACCTATCCAAATGCCTCTTAAATGTTGCAATTGTACCAGCCTCCACCACTTACTCTAGCAGCTCATTCCATACACGTACCACCCTCTGCGTGAAAAAGTTGCC
>NC_057725.1:28739284-28740150 GCF_004010195.1 Chiloscyllium plagiosum
CCATTGGCCCATCTGGTCTAGATCCTGTTGTAATCCGAGGTAACCCTCTTCGCTGTCCACTACACCTTCAATTTTGGTGTCATCTGCAAACTTACTAACTGTTCTTCTTATGCTTGCATCTAAATCATTTATGTAAATGACAAAAAGTAGAGGACCCAGCACCGATCCTTGTGGCACTCCACTGGTCACAGGCCTCCAGTCTGAAAAACAACCCTCCACCTCCACCAAAGGTCTTCTACCTTTGAGCCAGTTCTGTATCAAAACGGCTAGTTCTCCATGTATTCCATGAGATCTAACCTTGTTAATCAGTCTCCCATAGGGAACCTTGTCGAATGCCTTACTGATGTCCATATAGATCACATCTACTGCTCTGCCCTCATCACTCTTCTTTGTTACTTCTTCCAAAAACTCAATCAAATTTGTGAGACATGATTTCCCACACACAAAGCCATGTTGACTATCCCGAATCAGTCCTTGCCTTTCCAAATACACGTACACCCTGGCCCTCAGGATTCCCTCCAACAACTTGCCCACCACCGAGGTCAGGCTCACCGGTCTATAGTTCCCTGACTTGTCTTTACCGCCCTTCTTAAACAGTGGCACCACGTTTGCCAACCTCCAGTCTTCAGGCACCTCACCTGTGACTATCGATGATATACAAATATCTCAGCAAGAGGCCCAGCAATCACTTCCCTAGCTTCCCACAGAGTTCTCAGGTACACCTGATCAGGTCCTGGGGATTTATCCACCTTTACATGTTTCAAGACATCCAGCACTTCCTCCTCTGTAACCTGGACATTTTGCAAGATGACACCATCTATTTCCTTACAGTCTATATCTTCCATATCCTTTTCCACAGTAAATAC
>NC_057725.1:28740155-28751669 GCF_004010195.1 Chiloscyllium plagiosum
TTTCAAGACATCCAGCACTTCCTCCTCTGTAACCTGGACATTTTGCAAGATGTCACCATCTATTTCCTTACAGTCTCTCTCTTCCATATCCTTTTCCACAGTAAATACAGATGCAAAATATTCATTTAGTATCTTCCCATTTTCTGTGGCTCCACACAAAGGCCACCTTGCTGATCTTTGCGGGGCCCTATTCTCTTCCTAGTTACCCTTTTGTCCTTAATATATTTGTAAAAACCCTTTGGATTCTCCTTAATTCTATTTGCCAAAGCGATCTCATGTCCCCGTTTTGCCCTCCTGATTTCCGTCTTAAGTATACTCCTACTTCCTTTATACTCTTCTAAGGATTCACTTGATCTATCCTGTCTATACCTGACATATGCTTCCTTCTTCTTCTTAACTAAACCTTCAATTTCTTTAGGCATCCAGCATTCCCTACAGCTACCAGCCTTCCCTTTCACCCTGACAGAAATATACTTTCTCTGGATTCTTGTTATCCCATTTCTGAAGGCTTCCCATTTTCCAGCCGCCCTTTACCTGCGAACATCTGCCCCCAATCAGCTTGCGAAAGTTGTTGCCTAATACCGTCAAAATTGGCCTTTCACTAATTTCAGAACTTCAACTTTTAGATCTGGTCTATCCATCACTATTTTAAAACGAATAGAATTATGGTCGCTGGCCCCAAAGTGCTCCCCCACTGACACCTCAGTCACCTGCCTTGCCTTATTTCCCAAGAATAGGTCAAGTTTTGCACCTTCTCTAGTAGGTACATCCACATACTGAATCAGAAAATTGTCTTGTACGCACTTAAGAAATTCCTCTCCATCCAAATCTTTAACACTATGGCAGTCCCATCGATGTTTGGAAAGTTAAAATCCCCTACCATAACTACCCTATTATTCTTACAGATAGCTGAGATCTCCTTACAAGTTTGTTTCTCAATTTCCCTCTGACTCTTAGGGGGTCTATAATACGATCCCAATAAGGTGATCAATTCTTTCTTGTTTCTCAGTTCCACCCAAATAACTTGCCTCGATGTATTTCCGGGAATATCCTCCCTCAGCACAGCTGTAATGCTATCCTTTATCAAAAATGTCACTCCCCCTTCTCTCTTGCCTCCCTTTCTATCCTTCCTGTAGCATTTGTATCCTGGAACATTAAGCTGTCAGTCCTGCCCATTCCTGAGCCATGTTTCTGTAATTGCTATGATATCCCAGTCCCATGTTCCTAACCATGCTCTGAGTTCATCTGCCTTCCCTGTTAGGCCCCTTGCATTGAAATAAATGCAGTTGAATTTATTAGTCCTACCTTGTCCCTGCCTGTCCTGACTGTTTGACTCACTTTCATTCTCAACCATACCAGTCTCAGATTGATCTCTTTCCTCGCTATCTCCCTGGGTCCCACCCCCCACCTTACCAGTTTAAATCCTCCAAAGCAGTTCTAGCAAATTTCCCTGCCAGTATATTAGTCCCCTTCCAATTTAGGTGCAATCCACCTTTCTTGTACAGGTCACTCCTACCCCAAAAGAGATTCCAATGATCCAAAAATTTGAATCCTTCTCCCATACACCAGTTCCTCAGCCATGCATTCATCTGCTCTACCCTCCTATTCCTGCCCTCACTAGCTCGTAGCACTGGGAATAATCCAGATATTACTACCGTTGAGGACCTCCTTTTTAACTTTCTACCTAACTCTCTCTGTAATCTCCCTTCAGAATCTCAACCTTTTCCCTTCCTGTATTGTTGGTTCCAATGTGGACAATGACCTCCTGCTGGCCCCTCTCCCCTGTGAGAACATTCTGCAACCTCTCTGCGACTCCTTAATCCTGGCACCAGGGAAACAACACACCATTCTGCTGTTTCTCTGCTGGCCACAGATACGTCTGTCTGTACCTCGGACTACAGAATCCCCTAACACAACTGATCTCTTGGAAGCCGACATACCCCTCGTTGCATTAGAGCCAGTCTCAATACCAGAAACTTGGCTGTTCGTTCTACGTTCCCCTGAGAATCCATCACCCCTATCTTTTTCAAAACAGCATACCTGTTTGAAATGGGTATATCCATAAAAGACTCCTGCCCTAGGTGCCTACCTCTCTTCCTGGAGTTAACCCATCTATGTGACTGCATCTGAGACTTTCTCCCTTCCTATAACTGCCATCCATCACACACTGTTGCTGTTGCAAATTCCTCATCGCTTCTATCTGACTCTCCAACCGATCCATTCGATCTGATAAGATTCGCATCCAACAGCATTTATGGCAGATAGAATCCGCAGTAACCCTTATACTCTCTTTAAACTCCCACATCTGGCAAGAAGTACATATCACTGCAAAGGCCATTTTTGCTCCTTCACAATCTACAATCCCAGAAAATAACATCGTCTTATTCCTCTACAAAACACTGCACCAGGTTAAATTAATAGCTACGGCTTATATTTTAAGTTTAATCAAGAGACTTATCTCCAAAAACATATAATCAAGAAAGAACCCACTGTACTCACTAATACAGCCTTTCTCTTGGACAGACTTAAAACAAAAATTAACTTATCTGATTCTGTGTTGTGAACTTCGCCCAAACCGGTTCCTCCAAGATTAGCTGTGAAATTCACTGTCTGTTAACTTTCCCAGATGCACTCCGATGTCCAGCGACTCATGAATTCAAAAACAGCAAAGGCAGTACTGTGCAGGTTCTCTCTGTCTCGCCTGCACTGTCCTTACCATGTGCTTCCTTTGTCTGTTCTTCTCCCTTTTAAAACTGCTGTTGTTTTGACTTTTTTTTCCAAAGTTCCAAAACAATGCAACAGCATATTAAACAGTAATTGCTGCTCCTGGAATTCGATGAAATCACCTCCAGCACCTAAAATACCTCAAAAAAAGAGCAGCTCTTTCAGCCAGAAATGTTCCCGTCCTCCATCTTGGATTACCCAGAATCCAGTACCTTTCTTTAAAAAAAGTATAAAAATGTCTTTGTTTTAAGCCATGTGCGCAGCTTCTCTGAGGAACATGGAAGTGTTTAACCTCTGTGTTTCTGGATGATTTGTGCCCGGCTGCATGAAGAAATAAAGAGTGAAGTCTTAAAGGACCAGACCGATTATGGAACCGGGAGACTCCCCCAGGGTTCAGATCTTCATCTAGACTCCGAGAGCATAAATCCAGAATCCATTGATCCCGGCCAGAATCCTAACATGCCTACTGTGGGAGTAAAAGGGGAAGTTTTTTGTAAATTACCCTCATTTTGTCGCATCATTCCCATGTTTTAACCGTGTTAAGGACAATTGGATTCCTGCAATGGTCCATAACAGTCCTCATCTTGTCCACATTTGGGGCATTTTGTATGGGAGGCCTCGATGTCCAGACAAATTGACCGCGGGTCCGGGCAAGCCCAATCAGCCACATTGGATAATAGGGAACTTAACGGATATTACTTAGAATCTGGAAAATCCACATCCCCCCCCACCAAATCCCTGCGGAAGCTGCAATTTGGGCTTAATAAGAGGCTGTCTATGATTCCCGATAAAAGAAGCAAGGTAACTGTTAAGCCTCCGGTGCTTGCTTAGACAGCATCAAAGGGAGCATTTGCATGGGATATAATAAACGAGGAAGAACATTCATTTTGACCAAAGCTATTCTACACAACCAGGATAACTGTACAGAGTTAGTTTCATATAACTGATCGAAGGCCAGGGTGATAAAAATGCCGAAATACAGAAATCCCCATGGGCACCTGAAAGGAAATCAGATTCCACCTCCAAAATCGGGTGCTGCAATAAGACCCACCACATGCTTGTCCTCCGACTTCATAAAATTGATTTTATACACCAAGAAAGAATCAAATAGATTAATCACTTAGATTAAACGCGGCACATATATCATCGGGTTGGCTAGAAAAATAACAATGTCATCTGCATAAAGGGTGATCTTATGCCCTCCTGATCCTACCTCCAGAGTAACTATATTAGGATCCCTCCGAATGGCCTCTGCCAATGGCTCAATCACCAATGTAAATAGCAATGGTGAAAGGGAGCACCCTTGTTGGTTGCCTCTACCAATAATAAAATTGTCAGATCTTATACTACTAGTAAGAACCACTGCTTTATGGTCACTATATAACACTGCCACCCACCTGGCAAAGACCCCTCCAAGACCAAACCGTTCCAGGACATAAAAGAGGTATGGCCACTCCACCTGGTCAAATGCTTCCTTTGCATCCAGGGAGACCATTAAGCCCAGAATCACCCTTACTGGCATACCTGAACTATATTTAATATTTTTCTAATACTATTAGAAGATCTGCAACCCTGAATAACTTGATGTGATAGATTGGAGGGCACTCTTCTTTCTGGCCAGGTACACCAGATATCTCTCTGGTTTATCACCAAAGTCAAATAGCCTCTGTTTCACAAAGGAAATCTCCCTCTTTGCTGACTGGGTGAGTGCAGCATTCAGAGCAGCCCTGTGGGCTGTAATCTGCTGCAATTTGGTTACATACGGTCTGTCAAAGTATGCCATCTCGACTACCTTCAGGCGGGCCTCAAGCATACACTGCTGCTCTCCCCTCTGCCGCCTTCTGGGTTGCCGAGTAAGAAATAATCAAACCCCTTGCATAGGCCTTGGCAGTCTTCCAGAGCACTGACGGATTACTGGCCATACCCAAATTAATGCCCCCCAAAATTTTCAACTCTTGCAAAAAATACTCAGTCGACTTGCTATTCTTCAGGAGCAAATGATCCATGCGCTAATGCCACGAGCCTGTCCCATCATCACAGGCCTTAACCTCCATATATGCTGCCGCATGATCAGAAATGGTTATGTTCCCAATTCTGCAGGACAGCACCGAATTCAACAAGGTCAATGAGGCAAAAAACATGTCAATCCTAGTGTAGCACTTATGTGGGTTAGAGAAAAAGATAAAGTCCCTACCCACGGGCTGAAGACATTTTCACGCATCCACCAACCCCAGCTCCCTCTTCAGGTCCACCAGCTGCTTGGACTGCGGGGATACACCCGCAAGACCCCTAGGTATCATGTCTACCTTGGGATCCAAAAGCCAATTAAAGTCTTCCCCTATAATTGTATGACGTTACCCAAGAGCCATCAACCTGGAGAGCGCATCGTTAAAAAATTTGAGGGGGTGTTCCGGGGGAAAATATACATTCAAAATCCCATACTCCTCTCCATGTATTAAACCACTCATATTCATTCTTACTTTAGTATAACAGCTGAAATGGGAGATTGTTCTGGGTGAGTATAGCAATTCCTCTATTTTTCAAGTTAAAGAATGAGAAAAATGCCCGACTGAACCCTCCCTACTGTAACGTTAAGTACTCCTTACCAGTTAGATGTGTTTCTTGCAGCAAGGCTACATTGACCCTTTCTTTTCTAAGGCTTGAAAGGATCTTTATTGTCTTAATCAGTGAATGACTCCCTTTAACATTCCAGGTGCACTATTTAAATGAAGGGTTAGCCGTAGCCGTACGAAATAGATCGTGATCCTCCGGGAAGAAGAACCCCACTCAGAGCATGCCAAGTGAAAGCAGTAAACAGTTCGTATAAATTTGAAAATACAACTACAAAAACTACCAAATCAACACTTCTAACAATTACTTCTACAATGAACCGACATATAACACAATTTAGAAGAGACTTCCCCCCTTGCCCATAGGGGGCGCTCATACTACCCACTAATCCCTCCGTGGCTCCTTCTAGCTGAAGCCACGCCCCAAACCCAGGCAAAACTAAGTTTAAAAAGTTACACGCATCTTACAACAACAAAATTAAAAGTGGGCACTCAAAACATCCCATTGATACTTTGACGCTAGGCAATTCTGGTAAAAAAACAAACTCTCCTCCCCATCATCCCATAGTAAGAGAGAGAAACGAAAAGGGAATAATAGAAAAAAAACAAAGGATAATGGGAGGGGAGAAAGAAGGGATAAGAGAGAAAGAGAAAAAAAGTACCTCCACATATTAAAAAAACAAGACCAGTTAAATGAGGCAAGCTGCAGAGAAAACGAAGTGAACACTATTGTCCATATTAGTTGAACCAGCCAGTTTTTTTTAAGGTGTCCAGGAAGTCCTTTGCTTTTTCCAGTGAGTCAAAATTAAACACGGACCCAGATATCTTATAGCGTACTGAATATCCAAGTCCCTCTGCCTCCGTTTTACCTCTCAAACGCCTTCCTCTTGTGGATCACGGCCACATGTCTTGGAAAAACATAATTATTGATCCTTTATATATCAGAGTCTGTGGATCCTTCCCCACTGCTCTAGAAGCTTCTAACACCATTTGCTTATCTCTAGAATGCTGGAGTTGCAATAGGATCGGGCGGGGTCGCTGGACTGATCCAGGCCTGCGCACTGCGACTCAGTGGGCCCGCTCGACTCCCATGTGGCCCACCCTGACCTCCAGCTTCAAACACTGTGGGAGCCATTGCTCCAAGAAGCTTACTAGCTGGCCTTCTTCTTCCCTTTCCGGCAGCTGATCAAGCGGATGTTCTTCCAACAGCCTCGATTTTCAGGTCATCAACCTGATCTACTAAGGCCTGTACCTGCCGTCCAGGGCCTGGACCTGACCTGCCAAGGATTCTACTGCGGTTTCAGAAGCCGTGGTCCTCTGCTCCACCTCCACCAGGCACTGCCCGAGACGCTGGAACTCCTGGTCATACTTCTGCAGCATGGCCGAGATTGGTTCCAGCTTGGTCCAGGTCTCCTCCATCACTGAATCAATCTTCTCTCTGAGTTTCATGAACTCAGAAACCAGGCTCTGCTCCACAGAGAAGAGCCCTGGGGCCTTCGCAGAGACCAATGCTGCAGTCCTCAATTTCTCCTCGCCACATAAACACAGTAACAACAAGAGCAGGTCAGAGGCTAGAAAACTGTAATGAGTGACTCACTCTCCAAAGTCTATCCAACATCGACAAGGCTCAAGTTCAAACTTGACTGGATGAATTAGTTCTAGTGACACTCAAGAAGTTTGAAACCATCTATCGCAAAGCAGTCCGTTTGATTGGCACCATATCCACAAACATTTAGCCACTCATCACCATTAGCTGCAGTGTCTACTATCTACAAGATGCAGTGTAGAAATTCACCAAAGGTCCTTCGACACCACATTCCAAACCCATGATCACTTCATTCTAGAAGGTCAATTTCCCGTCAAGCCACTCAACATCTTGATTTGGATATATATATATTGCCACCCCTTCACTGTCATAGCATTGTGGGTTTATCAACACACGGATAGCAGTAGTTTAAAGACAGCTCATGACAACTTTCTCAAAGGAGCTAGGGACAGGCAAAAAATTCAGGTCTAGCAGCCAATGCCCACTTCCCATTAGTGAACTTAAAAACTATGTTCCAGCTTTCTCTCCATGCCCCTTGTTGCCTTTAATATCTAAAAAATTATCAATCTCTTTCTTAAATACACACAGTGACCCAGCCTTCAAACCTTGTATGGTAGTGAATTTCACAGATTAATTATCCACGGACTGAAGAAATGTTTCCCTATATCAGATTTGAATGGTATACTCCATATCCTGAGACTGTTATCCCGGTTCTAAACTCCCCAATCAGGGGATACATCCTTTCTGCACCTAGTCTGTCTAGCCCCGTTAGAATTTTATTCTTTTCAATCAGACCTCCTCTCATTCTTCTAAACTCTCAAGCGTATAGGTCCAGTTGAACCGACAGTCCTACCAACTGCAGTACCAGTCTGGTGAACCTTTGCTACACTGCCACTGTGGCAAGTATATCCTCTATTAGGTAGGGTGACCCAGGTGTGTTCTTACCAGGGTCTGTACAACTGCACCAAGATGTCTTACTTCAAATCCTCTCGCAAAGAAGGCCAAACTACCATTTGCTTCCAAAATGTGTGCTTTACCTACCTGTTTCCTTTCATTGACTGGTGCATAAGGACCCCAGATCACTTTACACATTATATTTCCTATCACCATTTAAAAAATACTCTGCCTTTCCATTTGTCACAACGAAGTCATACATTCATACAGCATAGACACAAGCCCTTCAGCTCAACATGTCTATGTTGACCAACAAACATTGAACTACACTAATCCCACTTACCTGCACTTGGTCATTAGCCAACAATGCCCTACAACTTTGCATGCTCATCCAGATCCACTTTATACTGCATCTGTATGTGTTTGCCCACACATTCAACATGTCAAATCGTCCTGAAATATACTTGCATTCTTCATGCAGCTCACAACTCTGTCATGATTGCAACATGGTTAGCTAGGTTGACCTCACAAAATATGAGTTCCCTGATTGGACCTGTTAATTTGGTCTAATCAGGAGTTCTGCCTGACAGATAAGTAGTGTCAGACATCTTGTTCAGTCTGAGAGCTGGCTCTGATGGAGCTGGATCAGTGTCAAGGACGTAAATACATGTAAATAAAGGGTGACTTGGTGATAGGATACAAACCTCAGTGGATGTATTTTAAATCCTACCTAGTTTTATATTATCAGCAAACATGAAAATATTATATTTGGTTCCCTCATCCAAATAGTTTATCTATATCGTGAATAGCTGGGGCCCACGTTCAGATCCCTGCAGTACACTATTAATCACTGCCTGCCATCTGCTAAAAGATATATTTATTTCTGTTCTCTCTTTCTGATCAGTCAACCAATTCTTAATTCATGCCATTATATTACTCCCAAACATTTAAATATTAATTTTGTCCACTAGACTCTTAAGGGGGACTTTACTAAAAGCTTCTTTCAATCCAAATCCACGTTGCTGGTTCTTCATTGTCTATTTCACCAATCACATCCTCAACAATGTCAGAAGATCTGTTAAACATGATTTCCCTTTCATAATCCCATTCCTCACTGATTCTGCTTGATGGTCCTTCAGCTGCTTGCCCCTGATTGATTTGAAAAATGGATTGAGGAGCATGATGTTGCTGAACAACGTCACCAGCTTCAGATATACAGAGAACAAGTCCTCTCCTTGTACTCACAATACCTCCGTTGTCTCTGAATCAGGCTACTGCTGACGCAAAAAGCTTTTGTCAGTGCCTCAAAGGTCTGCTGCAGACATCTTTGAACATTTTCCTAGTATTTCCCAAAGGCTTTCTCACATTGATCACCATCAGAAATTTTGCCTTCTCACTCATATTGAACACCGTGAACAGTTGTGCATCCTTAATCCAGTCTCTAATCACTGGATGACCATATGTTTTCCCTCAAATCTCTCTTGCTTCCTACTCATCAGTAAATAGAATGTCCAACTAGGATTACTGCTTCAATCCTCTGTATTGTCAAGGGAGTAAGTTTGTGGAACCTCTACCTGGTTTTGGCCTAAAGGTCCTATTTCATCTGCTGGTGCCTGAGCCTCCAATGGTACTGCAGCAGCTTCAGCCACCCTTATGGTCATTGCCAATCTCAACTCCTCCACCATCAGCCTCTGTCACGACCAGGCAACTTTCAACCTCATCTGTCATGACTTGATAACTGTGTTTGGAATCCTGTCAAATATGTCAGAAATGTAACATGAGATTTTAAAATTCTCCATGCCCAAAGATCAAGCAGCAGACACTTTTTATTCCACTGGCATCAGGCCATTATAAACATGAAGTGAAATTAAGGTTAAACAAGGAAGGCAGAATATTTGCATTGAATTACAGCATTTATTTACTTCTGATTGAGGAACTCATTTGTTTATCTCATCTTCTCTCAATGAGGCCTCCTTTTGATTTGGATATCCTTTTCTGCAGAGAAGGCCAACTCAACTGCTCCAGCTACCCTGCTCAGTCCCTGCTCAGGTTGATGGAAAACATTCAGCCTGGAGACCGGTTGCTAGTGGTGTGCCACAAGGATCTGTTTTGGGACCACTGTTGTTTGTCATTTTATAAATGACTTAGACACAGACAAAGGTGGATGGATTAGTAAATTTGCAGATGACACTAAAGTTGATGCAGTAGTGGACAGTGTGGAAGAACGTTACAGGTTGCAGGGGGACTTGGATAAACTGCAGAATTGGGCTGAGAGGTGGCAAATGGAGTTCAATGCAGCTAAATGTGAAGCAATGCACTTTAGGAAGAATAACAGGAAGGCAGAGTACTGAGTCAATGGAAAGATTCTTGGTAGTGTGGATGTGCAGCGGGATCTTGGAGTCCATGTACATAGATCCCTGGAAGTTGCCACCCAGGTTGATAGTGCTGTTAAGAAGGTTTTATTGGTAGAGGAATTGAGTTCCAGAGCCGCAATATCATGCTGCAACTATACAAAACGCTAGTGCGGCCACACTTGGAATATTGTGTTCAGTTCTGGTCACCATATTTCGGGAAGGATGTGGAAGCATTGGAAAAGGTGCAGAGGAGATCTACCAGGATGTTGCCTGGTCTGGAGGGAAATTCTTATGAGGTAAGGCTGAGAGACCTGGGCCTGTTCTCATTGGAAAGAAAGCGGCTAAGAGAGGATTTGATAGAGACATATAAGATGATCAGAGGATTAGATAGGGTAAACAGTGAAAGTCGTTTTCCTAGGATGATGATGTCAGCGTGTACGAGGGCACATAATTACAAATTGAGGGGTAATAGATTTAAGACAGATGTCAGAGGCAGGTTCTTTATTCAGAGAGTGGTAAGGGCGTGGAATGCCCTACCTGCCAATGTAGTCAACTCAGCCACATTAGGGAGATTTAAACAATCCTTGGATAAGCACCTGGACGATAATGGGATAGTGTAGGGGGACGAGCTGAGAATAGTTCACAGGTCGGTGCAACATCGAGGGCCGAACGGCCTGTTCTGCGGTATTGTACTATGTTCTAACCATCTGAACAGAAGAGACCCTGATTCAGGCTGTAATGAGGTCAGGAAATGAGTGGCACTGCCAGAATGCAAACTGTGCAGCAGTGAACAGGCTACTAATGAGTAATGCTGCTTGTTTATGCACCTTCCATCACTTTAGCTTTGAACTATTACAGGCTGATGAGGTGGCAATTGACTGGATTGAATTTGTCCTACTTTTTGTATACAGGACACACATAAGCATTGTTCATATTGTCAGGAAGAGGCCAGTGTTAAAGCTTTCCTAGAACAGCTTCGCTGGGGTTGTGGCAAATTCTGGAGCACATTTTTCAATACGATTGTGAGAATGTTCTCAGAGTCCATGATCTTTGCTGTATCTAGTGCATCCAACCATTTCTTGATCCCATGTAAATTGAATTGACTGAAAATATTTCGACAAAACTAGTCATGACTAGACGTGGCAAGACTGCAGAGCTTAGGTCTGAGAGGAACAGTTTCCTCTGTTTAAACCAGGGAACACAATCTTAAAGTGAATTTATTCACAGGTAATGTCAAGTAGCATGTTTTCACACAAAATCAAGACACCTGTCCATCCAAAACCTGTTGAGGTTTAATGTCTTATGAATATTTCAAAACCAAGACTGATATTTTTTTCGCCGAGTTATTAGGGATTGGGAACCAAGGTGAGAAAATGGAGGTAAGATACAGATCAGACGTGATCTAATTTAATGGATGAACAGTTTT
>NC_057725.1:28752169-28778644 GCF_004010195.1 Chiloscyllium plagiosum
ATGGCATTATAAAGTATCGGCATGATTATTCTGTGGTTGTATTTGATGTAAACTGGTGTAGCAAATACACTCATTTAAACACCTTACGAGGTTGCCTTGCCACCTCTCAATGTTGCCACATTTACTGTCATCTCACTGAAGCTGCTAACTATTGGTTGCCTTTATCATTTCAGTGCCAGCTCTCTGGATAGAGGGGATGGAGCTACTCTGCCTCTCTCTGGTTCTCCTCCGAACATGGACAGCGTGTTACAGACTGGAGAAGGTATGCGGCAGGTTTTAATTTTTTTTTAAATCATAAACGTGTGGATCTTTGCTTTTCTTAGAGAGGGATTTGCAGCTGTCTCCTGTTCTCCCACAGATGTCGCCTCACCATCTAAGGTAGTCCAGCTGATTTTGGAAACATGAGGAGGCCGTTTAGTCAGTGAGATTGGTTGCGTGTCAGTCGCAATATAATCTGCCTTTGGCTCATATCCCTCAATACCCTTTGGGTAACGAGCAGTCTATTTGTCTCCAGGTTAAAGTTAGCTGTCGACCTACCATTCAAATGGAAGGTTCTAGAGCTGAAATGTTCATTGTTCCTCTCTCACCACACACCTGAATGTTGTCCAGCATTTTCTTTTATCGGGTTATCAAACCCACCGTCACCAGTGAGACGATGACAAAAAGGAAGGGTAGGATAAGAGGGAGAAGCAAAATCAAAATGGAATTGGAGGAGAGTTTGTCCAGCATTTTCTGTTATTATTTTAGATTTCCAACATCTGCAGTATTTTGCTTTTTACTTATCCTTGACTTTTAGCCGGACTGCTTTAATCAGCAAGGTGAGAGTGAGGACTGCAGATGCTGGAGATTAGAGTTGAGAGTGTGGAAAAGCGCAGCAGGTCAGGCAGCATCTGAGGAGCAGGAGAATCGACATTTCGGGCAAAAACCCTTCATCAGGAATGAGTGTTAATCAGCAGTTGTATGTGAAAGCCTCTTTTGGGGCTTCTTTACCTCATCAGGTTTCTAATGGGGCGAAAACGTATGATAGGGAGAGTGGGGCATGGCAGATGACTCATCTCTGTCCCTGGTTCTTGTACGATAACCCAGCCATCTTTGGAGTCTACGTAGTGAATCTTCACTGCGCTGCCTGCCATGAAAGTATATGAATCCTTGCATATAGAGGCCAGAACGATCATTAATACAGTGGGTCTCACAAGTACTAGTCTGGTAACATAATCATTCTGCTACTGTACCTCATACACTTCTAAGCTCTTGTCCTTCTCTCTCACTGTCTAGCCAGTTCAAAGCGTGCACTCACCACTGTCCCTGGAATTCCTGGGGGCACCCGTGCAGGAGCTGGGAAAATCGGTCGCATGATTGCTGAGGAAGTGATGGAGCTACAAAGGTGATTTGTTTGTCATTGACGTATCTGTGGGGATTAAATGACTTTAGGCAATGAGGATAGAGTGGCATTATACAGTGCTCTGCGCCTTGTTCAAGCATTTAGCCTTTTACGTTCTCTTATTAGAAAACTGAGCTATCGTAGATTGAGCATCCCCATGTTGGTCCATAGTTTGACACAGTAACATGTAGCCATGGCTCAGTGGGTAAGGCAGTTCAGCAACCCCCCGCATCAATGTTGTGGGTTCAAATCCCTGTGTGAACACGTGAGCGCAAAAACCAAATTGCCATCCTCAGTGCATCACTGCGGGTGTGCTGCACTGTCTGAGATCTGGAGTCCTGGCTTTGAAAAGTTAAGCAAGCCCCTGTTACCCACCATGAGAAAAGATGGGTAGTTCTGCCAGTCGTTGGGATCAATATTGCACTACCATGAACAACGCTTAAAAACAGAAAACCTGGTTATTGTTACATTCCTGTTTTGGGAACTCGCTGTGTGCGTTTTCGCTCCCGTGTTTCTTCGGTTACAACAGTTACTGTATGACCAAAAAGACTATTTCTATTGCTTCAAAGTATTTTGGGATATTGTGAAGTTCTGGAATGTGCATCCGTTGTTTCTGTGTGTGCTGAATGGCTACGGGAACATTGAATAGAGGTATTTAATATTTTAAATTTTTTTATTGATAGAGTAAGGGAGGAGAAACTCTTTCCGCAGGCAGGAGGATTGATCACCAGAGGGCACACATTTAACATACACAGGAACCTCGATTATTCGAAGGACACGGATGGGGAGTATTTCGTTTGGTTCATCAAATGCCGGATAACTTAGTTCACCCAAGCAATCTTTCCGGATAATCCGATATTCAGATAATTGAGGTTCCTCTGTAATTGGCAAAAGGGCTGAGGGGATGAGATTATTTATGCAGCAAGTGGAATACCCCACCTGAGTGGGGATGGGAAGCAGATTCAACAGCAACTTTCAATAAGGAGTAGGTGAAATATTTGAAAATTTTGCAGGTCTATGGGTTTAGTATAAGGGAGTGGGCTGAATTGGATAACTAATTTCAGTGAGCTGACCACCATGATGGGCCAACTGATTTCATGCTTGTCGTATGGTTCTAAAAGACAAAGTTGCCATAATATTACAGGACCATAGGGCTGCTGTTTTGTAAAAGAAAGATAACTGGTGGTAGTTTAACATGCCTCAGGTGAGGGGAGAAGTTGAGAAGAAGGCTCCTTCATGGAGTCCTGGACAGTGCGGCAGTTGAACCAACTCTTCGTTACAAGCTTGCTGCCCAGCCGACTGAGCCTTGCTTCTGTGACTTCATTCTAAGATTATTCTATCGTTTTGGCATATTCCTAATGTTTCCGATAATAATCCGCTAGCAGCCCGGCTGTTACATTCAACCCAAGAGAAGCTTCTGGCTCATTTGTGCCACTACCAAGGTCACTGATTTGAATTTCCCCTCACCTTGCCTGATGTTGCTTCTGTGTTAGCATGTCTGCTGCCGAAACCTTCCTTGTGCCTTTGCTACCTCTAGACTTGACTAATACAATCCTGGGGGTTTCCCATATTCTATGAGAGACCTACAGCATGGAAATAGACCCTTTGACCCATCACTTTCACCCGGACCAAAAGCAACTACCAAACTATTCTAATCCCACTTTCCATCACTTGGCTCATAGCCTTGTATGCCTTGACATTGCAGCTGGATTTTTAAATATTTAGGAGAGAGTTTCAGCTTCTGCCACTCTTACTAAGTTCCAGATTCCCACGAGCCTCTGGGTGAAAGGTTCTAAATCTTCTGGTCCTTGTCTAAATCTATGCCCCTTGGTCATTGATCCCTTTATCAAGAAAAAAAAATTCTGTCTTCCCTATCCATGCCTCTCATAATTTTATCTCAATTATAGCCCTCTGCTATCAATTTCCAATCTATCCAATCTCTCCTCTTAACTGAAACTGAAATAGCCCAGACAACATCCTGGTAAATCCCCTCTGTCCCCTCTCCAGTGCAGTCTCATCCCTTCTGTAAATGTGGATTCCACATGTGGAACTGCGTACAGTACTCTAACTATGGTCTCACCAATGTCTTATACAGTTCAAGCATAACCTCCCTCATCTTAATTTCTTTGCCTCAGCTAATAAAGGGAAGTATACCATAGGCTGCCTTAACCACTTCATTATCTGCCCTGGTGGGGCATACACACCAACGTCCTTCTGATAGTCTGGGCTTCCTAGGTCCTATCGTTCTTCATGTTTATCCTGCCCAAATGCATTATCGAACACACTCGGTAGATTTAAGGTAATCTAAAACTCTGCTGCTCACTTTTAATTCGCCCCATTCTTCTGCCACCCTTGCGCCCACTGACCTCCATTTGTCTCCATTAGTTCAGACTTTAAACTTTCCTCCTTGTTTTCCAATCCCCCCCACCCATCATGGTCTCCCTCCTCCCTATGTCTGTAATCTCCTCCAGCCCCACAATCTGCAAAGGTATTTGTGCTTCTCTAATTCAGGTCTGTTTTGCATCTCTGAGTTTTATTGCTGTGGGTTCTCTGGGCCAACATGGCACCTATTGTTAAAGTTCGTTTGAGAATGTAACTTTAAGAAAGTTCTGGACTTTTCATATGAAAGAACTGAAATTATTCTAAAAGTGAGAGATTTAACAAACAATCCAGGTCTTTTTCAAAATATAATTTCAGTTACATCGCACTATAAACTTTTGCTATAATTTCTGTGTCCAACAATCTTGTACGCCACAACCACTTGATGAAGGAGCAGCGCTCTGAAAGCTAGTGCTTCCAAATATACCTGTTGGACTATAACCTGGTGTGATTATTAACTTTCTCCTAACCCTCCACTATACTATCTCACTGTCCTGATTTAAGACATCCTCAAAACTTATCTCCTTGACCAGGCTTTTCATCACCTGATATATTATCCCCTTGTTTGTCCTGGTGTCGATTTTGCTTTATAATGTTCCTGTGAAGTGCTGAACATTAAAGCCGCTATATAAGTTGTTATTGAGATGTGACTTTGTATTTGACAGGATTAGAGGATCCTCCCCTTCAAGCTGCAGTTCCAGTCCGCTTAACATCACCAGTACCCCACCACCTGACACATCATCTCCTGGCGGAAAGAAGGTAGGAAATATCTCTGGGTTTGTACCATCTTTGGTTCAGGGTCAAAGAAGTGAAGGTAGCCAATGCTGTTCTTATTGTCTCCACTTGATGGCAATATTACCCCAAAAAGACAATGGCAAGAATTGCAAGTTGCTGGAGAGGTCAGGCTGTTAAACTACATTCAATTAAAAATCACACAACACCAAGTTATAGTCCAACAGATTTAACTGGAAGCACACTAGCTTTCGGAGCGATGCTCCTTCATCAGGTGAACCTGTTGGACGATAACCTGGTGTTGTGTGATTTTTAACTTTGTACACCCCAGTCCAACACCAGCATCTCCAAGTTATGACTACATTCAGAGTTGAGTGTGTGGTGCTGGAAAAGCACAGCAGGCCAGGGAGCATCCGAGGAGCAGGAGAATCCACGTTTCGGTCAAGAGCCCTTCATCAGGAATGAAACTTGTGAGCTGAGGGGGTGGAGAGATAAACAGGAGGGTGGTGGGGATGGGGAATGGTAGCTAAGAGTGCGACAGGTAGATGGAGGTGGGGCTCTTGCCCGAAAATGTTGATCCACCTGCTCCTCAGATGTTGCCTGGTCTGCTGTGCTTTTCCAGCACCACCATACTCTTGCATCTGATCTCCAGCATCTGCAATCCTCACTTTCTCCTGTAACTACATTCAGCCCTGTACTATGTGCAATTAAAAGACCTCCCATAACCTCTAGCTACCAGTGAAAAATTAATTCTATGGGAGAATCAACATTAACAAATCAAAACTCCCTTAGAGTATCTTTAGTTTGTCTAAGTTAAGCAGTTATTGAGACAGTCATCTTTCAGATGAAATGTTGAACAGAGTCCCGTCTGCTTCATCAAATCGATGTAAAAGATCCCACAGCATTTTGAAGAAAAGCTTTAGTTGTTTTGTCTCTGAACTCCGGAATTCCCCCCTCTACCTCGCCTTCTCCTTGAACACTACTTTAAAACCTACCACTTTGACCAAGATTTTGGTCATCTGACTTAGTGTGACTCTGAGATGCATCAGAAGACATTTTGTTTTGTACTGCATCTGCGAAGTGTCATGGGATATTTTGTTGTGTAAATATAAAGCTGTTGTTGTACGGCTAAACTGAGACATTGCCAGTGGATTGGTTGTTTAGTTGAATCCGATTTATTCTGTGACAATCTGATGTTGATGATGCTGTGTCTCTCTGTAGATTCTGAATGGTGGTTCTACAGATGTGACGAATGCAGGAGCATTGGCCACGCATGTAACAGACAGCACGGGCTATCCATACTTGGACAACACCTCTCTACTTAGTAAGTTTTGCACTCTTTGGTATTGCTTGGAAATCATGTCAGTTTTACCCAGTTCAAAAACTGTAAATTGCATTGGACACTTGTTGAGTAGCAGCGTAAAATAAGGTTGAATTATGGAAATGACAGCACAGGAGGAGACCCACTCAGCTTTTGCTGGTGCTGGCAGTCTGTTATAACATTTTGGCTAATATGCCCTATTCAGGTCGTCATCACTTACCAGGAAGGATATGAGGGGTTTTGAGACCATGCAGATCTGATTTATCAAACTGTCTCCTTGAGTAATCGATCTTCACTGCAAGGTTAGGTTGGAGAAGTTGGGGATGTTCTTGGGAGCAAAGGATATTGAGTGGAGAATCTAATAGAGGATCACGAGATTAGGTTTCGATTAGGTAGACAAAGAAAAGCTGTTCCAATTTACCTGATGATACGAGGTCACAGATTTTAAGGTTTTGGTGGGAGATGCAGAGGGTTTGTGAGGAAGACCCTAGTAGAAGCAGAGACAATACATAATTTCAGAAGAAAATTGGATGTGCACCCTGCAATTTTGTTTCCAGGCCTAATCTGAAGGAATAGGCAGAAAATGCCTGTCTCACTCTATGGAGAGCAAGGGGCATGGACTCAAATAGGCCCAGTGGCCTCCTGTGACATAGTATTTCCGTGATTCAGCCATTTCCTATTTCCTATCCCTTTTTTAAATTCTTCCTTCTGCGACATCATTGAAACATAACAGAAATACAATAAAGAGAAAACTGGATAAACACAAGGGAAAAAGGATAAAATGGGCTAGGCCAGTACGGTATGATGAAGGGAGCCCAATAATCTTGTTTCTCTGATGTTGGAAGTGTAGCACTAAGAGAATGCTACACTGTCTGATATGTTAACTTTCAGATGAAACATTGAACTGTAGTTTTTTTTTGCTGTATGTAAAAGCTCCCAATGCATTAATTTGAAGAGTAGTGATGTTATGTTTGTCGTTGTTGGTCAGTACTTATCCATTAGTCGATATCTATAAAACAAATGATCTGGTTACTTGGTTGTTGTGGGAGTTATGTGTGGAAATTGCCTGCCATGTTTCCTACATTCCTACAACAGTGACTCCCCTTCAAAAGTACTTAATTGGCTGGAAAGCACTTTGGAATGTCCCAAGATGATGGAACGCTCCATTTAAATGCAAGTCTTTTTTTCTTTACAACCTTCAATGCCCCACCCCACAATATTCACCAACAACCCTGTCCATCCTTGCAAAACCAGGCAATCAAAGTCATCGTTAGCCAGTTGGACAATTGTCAATTGTATGTCAAATAGATTTCGTTTTCCCAACCCAAACTGCAATTTTTTAAGAGACGAGAATGTTGAAAATATGAGAAATAATATCCGCCAATTTTTTAGTGGCTCCAAGGTTTTTAGCTTCTAGGTTGTTAGGGCCTCTTGTTCAGAAATAAGCATTTTATTCACAGAGTCTTCCAAATATCCCTGAAAGATTCTGAACTCTAGACTAGAGGCTCTCGATGACATGGCTAATCAAAATGTGCAGAAATATGAGAAGGAACAAGTTTAAAAAAAGCAAGTCCATGTCCTTTGGCTCATTGTAGGCTCTAGCTGAATGGACTCCTATTCTCATTGTAGAACAGCATCAAGGGGAGAAATAGTCTATACCTGCATTCTGTAAACAACACTGACTTTCTGTCTTCAAATTCTGGTGATGGGTCAGCACATTAATCTATCTTTTCAAGTCTGAGGTCCGATATATTGTATATTTCCTACATTTTACTTTTTATTAAATATAGATTTACCTACAAGTCAGATAACATCATGAGCAAAATATTTATTTTAACTTTGGGAACTTTAATGGGTTGATTTAATAATGGTGCAGGAGTTCGCAGTTATACGGGATGATTTATGGGTTGTGGAAGTAGTTACATGTTCAACTAAGCCCTGTGATTAAAGTGCTTGATGTAGTTAATAGTGAATGGGCCATTTAATTTGAGATACTCAACACTGATCTAGCTGACTGCCTGTAATAAAAGCTGTGTAGAATTTCAGTATCCAGCTAACAGGAGCTATGTGATAGATTCTTGTCAAGGGATACTCACTTCTCAATCTTTTTACATTTTATTAATCTACAGTTATTGTATCTTGATTTTGTGGTGGGAACAGTGAAATTGTTAGCACCGGCTGCCATTATTGCACTGAAACTGACAATTTTTGGAGTGTGCACATGGATAGAATAAAGTGGACACTAAGATATTCTGAGCAGTCATTCTGCTGCTCTACAAGGTACACTGTTGAGCTTCCCCCAGCAATCAGTAGGGAATCTTCAGAATTAGCAAAATGTTTCACTGTTCTGCTATTAGTCTCACTAAAAGGTTACACCTCTTTGGAGCTCAGTTGGTTTTTAAGAGCATTGTAGTGTTTGGACATATGATTTCAGCAGGAGTAAAAATAACAAATAACTCCTTATATTTGTCTTTAAATGGTCATCACTTTATTTTGAAACAGTAACCCATGGATCTCGATTCTCCTACAAGAAGATACACCTGCATGTTTTCAAAACCCTTCAGGATTTTTTATGTCTTAATCAAGTCACCACATGTACTTAAGAACTAAAAGCAGATAAAAACTTATTCTTTCCTCATAAAACAACCTGCCCAAACCAGGTATCAGTTGAGTAAATGTTCTGTGAACGGATTCCAATGCATTTATATGCTTTCTTAAATAAGGTCAGTATTGTACATAATTTTTCAGATGTGGCCTCTTGAAAGTCCTGTATAACTGAAGTAAAATCTCTCTTTTTGCATTCAATTCCCCTTTCAATTCACAATAACATTCAATTAGTTTTCCTGTTATTTGTTGTACCAGCACACTAAGCTTTTGTGATTCATGTGTGAGGACGCCAGAATCCTCGTTATTTAAATATTATGTTTTTTTATTCTTCCTATCAAAACAAACAATTTCACATTTACCCACATCTGTCAGATTTTGACCTCACTATGTCCTTTTTGTTACCTTCGAATATTCTTTTCATAACTGAAGTTCTTGCATGTCTTTGTGTCAACAAACTTAGCAACCTTCAATTCAGTCCCTTCATCCAAGTCACTTACTCAAACAGTAAAAATTTGTGGCAACAGCACCAATCCCTTTGGCACAGAACTTATGTCATTTTGCCAACCAGGAAAAGACCCTTTGTCTTGTTACCTCTGGACTTGTTTATTCACTTGTGATCTCAGCTGGTCTCTCGGAATTTCCTTCCTGCACATCTCTGTATCCTGACTTTGTTTTTGTCCTTTAAGACCTCCGTAAACTACCTCTTTAGCCAAGTTTTTGGTTACCTGACCAATAGTACCTTACATGACTTTGTGTCACCTTTATGTTCCTATGAAGTGCCTTTTGGAATTTTAAATAACTTATTGCATGTTTAATATAGTAAAATTCTATATTCAGATTTACAATTTGTGAAGATTCAAATGATCTAGTTCTCTGCAGAGTGCAAGTTCCACTCAATGTATTTCATAAATTCTTCAGCACCACTAACATTTGCACCCTATTTGGAATTCCCCATCATGTACCCCTTTGCTTTTGTAACATCTTTATCCAGCCCTAGTTGTTTTGTGGTTGCTATATTGCGCAAAGTTTGTCTTTATCCAATTTCACCTTCACTTCCCCTTTTTCAGGTGGCAACTCTCACCTAGGTATTGATATGATTGAGGATCGTTCATCCAGTAGTCCCAGCAATGACGAAGCAGCCATGGCTGTGATCATGAGCCTTCTGGAGGCAGACGCAGGGCTTGGAGGTCCAGTCGATTTTAGTGACTTGCCATGGCCCCTTTGAACAAGTGGTTTATACAAAGAGGAGTGTGTTAAGTTGAACACTGATGAAACTTCTCATCAGAACTTTTGCCAATGTGTGTGTGTTGCTTATTGACTTGCACGTAGCTGAAACACTCGTGTGGATCCTGCAAAGATGCTTCAATTCCATCCCAACCCATTGCATTTGTGGAGCAAGTTGCTACATTAATCTTGGTGAGTTTCCATTGGGGATGTTTTAAGCCTGTTTAAAATTTTCTTGCACTTTCTGGAGCCTAACTTTGGAAAACACCAAGATCCCCATGTGTGCAATCCTTTCTGCAAAGCTAATTGTGTCAAAGTTTGTTTTTCTTGCATTGTTCTGTCCCATATTATATATATATATATACAAATATTTATTGTATTAGCCATGAAATGCTGCTGTTTTAAAATTGTAGAGTTGATCTGGTTTGCCATTTGTACAGTTTATTTTTACACAAATCACTTTGTACAGAGAGAATTTGCTGTTTTAAAACCTTGATCTTAGTTAATATATTTGTATATAAGTGTGTAAACTGGATTTGTACTGATGCTGTCCTTTTATCCCATAACATGGAGATAAAAGACCCTGATGTTTTAGTTATATACATTAAATTCATTTTAATTTATTCCTCTACCCAAATTACTGCCATGTAGAATATTTGCCATTGTATGACTATACCATGCCAACAGTATCCCACAAAAACAATACATAATAATGTGAAGAGGCCCTGCTTGGAGATGATAAATAAAAGTTTTCTGCAGAGCCTTGAGCCACCAAATAAGATTCCAGGAGCATGAGCCATATGTAAACTGAATGCAGATGAGCAAAGGAACTGCTGTCCAGATAAAAAGGTGACTAGCTTGCTGTATGTTAATGATGGGAATTTCAAAGCCCTCTCATTATCTATCTTGTTCCTTCCTTTCTCCAACTTTCATATAACCTTGCAGTCTCTGCATGCCTGATTTTTATTGGTCACTGTCTTCAGCTATGGAGCTGGGCCCAAAGTTCTGAAATTCTTTCCCTAAAGCTGTCTGAAGATTTCTCCTTGGCCAAGTTTTTAGTCACCATTTCCTTCTGGGAATAGTTGTCAAATTTTATTTGACAGTGCTATTGCCGAAGCACCTTAGGATATTTGTTTGTTAAAGGGCCTTTGACTAGTTGTAGAAATCAATTAATGAACCTACAACAGACCCAGACAAGGTTAAAGAAAACTGCCAGTGATAGAGATCTTTGAGAATTAAAGGCTCAAACTGAGTTGTTGCTCCCGAGCAGACAACACTTGGATGGTGTTATAACTAACTATACTCACGTTACCTCATTAGGACATCTCAAAGTGCTTTATAACTAAAGTTGCAGAAGGTGGTCTATAAATGCACCTCCCTGTACAGTAAGTGGAAAGTGTCTTAAGTTGATGGATAAACTCCAAAGTTGCATCCTTGAATCCACAAGTGCTTTTTTTAAAAAAATGTTTACACACTTATTCTATAAAGTGAGAAATATTTACTCTCAACTTGCTAAGTTCGTTGTCATTGCTCTTACTTTCATAGAACTACATTCTTCCAGTGATATTCAGACTGAGGATTAAGGGATTTTCAGTTAGTCAATTGGATTAACAGATTAATGTAAATGATTACTTGGATTTTGAAATTATAACCTTGACTACGTTTCAGCACCTTTAACCACCTCGTTTTATAAAACAAAATGTAGGACTTTAAAGTACACCTTGGGTCAGAAGGAGGTTCAGATTCTTCCCTGACACATACAAGAAAAGTCCTTTTTGAAGACATGCTAGTAATAAGAGTATGGAACTGATTGTGAACTGTGAATGATTTCTCAATCTTGTTTAATTTATAGCCAACCGTCTCTCTGTATTATCAGATTCAGTATTAACATGACATCTAATGCTGCAGGTTCCTGGTCAGTGTTTTCTGCAGGCTAGTAGATACCCTATTCGATCTGGATAGGGCTTTTATAAAACACCCATTTCTGAGATGCATTCTATGGGGGCCATTCAGCACACTGAAATCTGACCCTGATGCTCAGAACATCCTACCCTATCCCTATAACCCTGCACATCTTTGGACTGTCCAAAAAAAACTTAGAGCCCAAGAAGAATCCACACAACTAGGGTAGAATTGACCTGCATCCCTGTGAGGCAGCACTGCTAACTACTCAACCACTTGAATTCTGTTACGAGAGAAATATTTATTCTCATCAGTAATTTGTGCTGTATGAAATTAAAAATTTTTATTCATGCACCATGAACTGTGGCTCAGAAGGTTGTGGATTCAGCTTCCACACCCAAGATATAAGCCACTAATCCAGACTAAAACTGTACGACTGAGCAAGAACCTATTGCCTTAATGGACTCAGGACCCACTTGTCCTTTCGGATTGACAAAAGCTGGTTTATGTTGTGGAAGAACAGGGAATTTCAACATTTAAAATCAGAAGATCTGGGGATTCTTGGCACATGCTCAAAAATAAATTGAAGAGGTGGAATTGCTGCAAGATCTTGTGAAAAGTAACCTGTTTGAGAAAATTTCACACAAAAGAAATGCTTGTGATGTTTATTTATATAATCATTCATTAGCTGTTAGAAATACAAGAAACACTCCTGCAACATGTACACAGACTTGAGAAAATTAAGAGACTTCAAATGGCTTCACAGGACAGCAATAATCTCTGGCATACAGCAATACCTAGAGTATAGACATTTATCCCACACCAAAAAATACCTGTACCTGAAGAGTGTTTATTGAACCACCAGGGCTAATTTGGTATGCAAGATGTGAATATTCCCTTCACTAAAGTGTCATCACACATCATGTTGAATGTGCTGTGCCAGCAGAAGTTTAATTGCATTTCACAGAACACTTGGCTAAAAGACAAGTACAGACCAAAGCCATTCCCCAATATGTAGCACCTAGACTGCAACAGTGTGCATTTAAAAATAATGTAGAGGAAGAAACAACAGCTTTCCCTTCTGACAGCAAAAGCAGGTTGCTTTTGACCAGATAGATGATAAATGTTGGAACTTAAGACGTGTAGCAGGTCACTTGGTTACGATCACACTTTGTTCTTATTGGTGTACGATACTGACACACTGTTTTGCACAGAAACGCATCAGGACGACATCAATCAGCAGCAGCATGCTTAACAGCCTCCTCCTCTTCCCCCAGCCCTGTCACATACATTGTCAGACAGCTGGGGGTTGGGGGTCCAGCTCCAGGTCATTGTTGCTGTTGGCAGGGTGATTGGGCAGAACATCCAGCTCATCCACCTGGGGTGTAGGGTGCATGACAACAAGCTGGTCCTGTGGGATGTCTGCTGCTGCTGCCGCCAGATTAGTGATGGACTTGCTCTTCACGCACTGGAAGTCAACGTGACGACTCTTACCCTCCTCCTTCTCCCAGGACATCCTGATGAATGGTCGCTGGACATAGTTGTAGATGACCTCAGGCCGGCCACCTGGCCTTTTCTTCACTTTCTCCTTGTACGTGGGGTAACCTGAAAACATAAGGTATCAGTGTTACTGGGATTGAGCACTTAGCAGAAGCTAACATTTCTGGATTGTGGGAAGGTGAGAGGAGGAACAAGAAGCAGAAGAGGAGGTGGGGTAAATGTCAAAGGGAAGGGAGACGAAACTTAATTAGCCAACACCTTTTACATTGAGTTGCTTTGTGGAATTGACAAAGAAACTATTCTGACAGCAGCCACTGTTTATAGGGATGAACAGCTATTCCATATTAACGACGTTGCTTGCTGTCTTAGTATAACGGAGATCTACTAGATCTGTTCTGTCCACTAAGGAAAAAATTAATTAGTCAATTAATGACTCATCAGTAAAGTGATGGAAGATTGGTCAATAGTGGCCAGTTCAGTTAAAATCCTTCAAACCCTGTCCTTGCAACACTTCAAAATGACAGTTCACTGGCAGCTTCCCAAGGGCAATAAAGGATCTACAATAAATGTAATGCTAATACCTCATGATTAAAAAGGAGAGGTAGAAAGTTCAACTGATAATACAAAACTGGTACAAAGACATCCCAAAGAGTTTGGTCATTTGTTGTCTGCTACTAGACACTACAGCCAATATACATGGCTTATCAGTAAAACTAAAGAACAGAAATAACACAAATTTATGCCAGCAGTTCCTCTTCAAAATGAAGATTGAGGGATAATCATAGCAGTGAACCAATGCAAAACTATGGAGGGGGATGCCTTAAAATGCAAGCTAGGCTGTTTAGAAATGGTGTCAAGAAGCAGTGTTTCATTAAAAGGATAATGGAACTCGAGAACTCTGCTCCATAAAGATCGTGTAAGCTGAGGTTATAAGTAAAATTTCAAAGGCAAGACTGACGAGATTTTTATTAGGTAATTGCTCACATGCACAGAACCACGTTGTGAAAATAAAGTTAAGGTACCATTCGGCCATCATTTTACAAACAGGCTGATGACTCATTCCTTTTGTTCCTACCCGAGGGTCCATTTTTAAAGATCTGTCACAAGACTGATGCACTGTGCAGAGGATTCCCTCGATGCAGTTCAAGAGAGGGTTATAAGAATCGTGCCCATCCATCCCAGGATTGGCTTTGGATACACACATGCTTCTGAAAGCTAGCTTGAAATCAAGCTGAAACTGATAGAATGAAAACCTTTTCTGTATAAACTAAGTTTTAAATCACAGCCCCAGGTTATAGTCCAACAGGTTTATTTGGAAGCACTAGCTTTCGGAGCGACGCTCCTTCTCCATCAGTTAATTGTGGAGCAGTGCTTCCAAATAAACCTAATGGACTATAATTAGGTGTTGTGAACTGGAGCTGTTGTATTGCAGTTTCACCTGGATGAGGGAGTGTTATGTAGAACTGCTACAGATATGCAATCCGAGGTCACATCATAACTCGTGCAGGGAAAAGAACAATGTCACACTGCCAACACTGAGCTGGAGCTACACTGCAATGCCCTTGGGTAACACTAGAGACTGATGGCATAAGAGAGCAGTGATCTGGAGTGAACGTCTCTGAATATGATATGCAAGGCATCATTGTGGGTCACAATGGTGGAGCAGTTGGTTTTGTCCTGATGAATATTTTCTATCTTTAAGAAACCTGGGATGGAAATGCTGCTGGAGGGCAAGAATGTGGAGTGGGACAACTCTGCTCTCACCTAACAAATTGTTAACAATCCTTCAGTTGGATGATGCTAAGTTAAAATGTACTTGAGTTTACTGATCGCTTACCATTCTAAACACTTGCCATGATGTACAAAGTTAAACCAATGCTTTATTCAGGTGACAGAGCTTACCTTCAATACCCAATCTTATCTTCTTCAAACCTCGCTCTTTCAGAACAGTCTTGGCTACGTCTCTGTTCTCGATATATTTGAAGAATCGGTATAATTTTGTACTGTAAATAACTTGAGAAACAAGACTAACATTACCAGTTATACTTTGGTAAGGAAATATGAATTAATTTGTATATATTTTCTTTCAAGTACATTTAGCACAGGCTCCAAAGCATTGGCTCACTCTTATACCTTCCATATTTAGTTGAAGCGTGTTAGTTCTGATACCTGCTGTGTGGGATTTGACAAGGGTTATTCCAAGCAATGAAGCTTATGAAAAATGTGGGAAAGAGACAATGTTTCATGTTACCTATTTTATTAAATAATTACATAATTTTAAAAAAATTAAAACAAAATCTTTGACACACTCAAATTGGTTGGCAAGTGGAAAGAAGTTTAGGAAAATTAATCTTTGGCAAATAGTTTTTTGCTCACTCTTTGTTGTCGTAAGCTCACCTGTTTAACTAGATGCCAAGGCAATGAAAGAATGGTTCCCGAGCTGGGTAAAAGTTTGGACAGTAAGATGCAAGCGAGCATGATAGTTATAGCACGTGGGTCCTCTATAAACACAGTCTGGAAAAAGTGAGGAGTGCAGATGCTCGAAATCAGAGTCAAAGAGTGTGGTACTGGAAAAACACAGCTGGTCAGGCAGCATCTGAGCGGCAGGACAGCAAACGTTTCGAGCATAAGCTCTTCATCACGAATGATCTCTGAAACATTCCATAAATTGGCGTCCTGTCTCCCCAAGTAGAGGAGACTACATCGAGAGCAACGGACACAGTAGATGACTTGCCTGGAAGTACAGCTAGATTTCTGTCAGATATCCTTTGGGGTCTCAGAGGGAGGTGAGGGAAGGCGGCATGGGTGCAGGCTTTGCACTTCTTGCAGTGGCAAGGAAAGGTGCCGGGAGGGGAAGGTGGGTTGGTGGGGGCATGGATCTAACAAGGGATGCCCTCCAATGAAACTCCTCCACTTCCCGCACCTCTGCCCTTGAACCCCACCCCTCCAACCACAAGGACAGAACTCGCCTTGCTCCTCACCTTGCACCCCACCAACCTCCAGATACAATGCATCATCCTCCGCCATTTCTGCCACTTACAGACAGATCCCACCACTAGGCATATATTTCTATCCCCACCCCTATCTGCGATCCGGATAGACCATTCCCTCCACGACTCGCTCATTAGGTCCATGGCCCACACCAACCCACCCTCCACTCCCAGCACCTTCCCCTGCTACCGCAAGAAGTGCAAAACCTGCACCCAACCTGTGTCCAAGGCCCCAAAGGATCCTTCCACATCAGTGATTTACCTGTATTTCCATACACAAGTCCATTCACCTGCTCCTCAGATGCTGCCTGACCTGCTCTGCTTTTCCAGCACCACACACTCGACTCTGATCTCCAGCATTTGCAGTCCTCACTTTCTCCACGTCATGTACTGTGTCCTTTGCTCTTAATGTGGTCTCCTCTACACTGGGGAGACAGGACGCCAACTTGCGGAACATTTCAGAGAACATCTCTATGACACACACTAGACAACCTCACTGCTCTGTGGGTGAACACTTCAACTCCCCCTCCCACTCTGCCAAGGACATGCAAGACCTTGGCCGCCTCCACCACCAAACCCTAACCACCTGATGCCTGTTGAAAGAACACCTCATCTTCCTCCTTAGGGCCCTCCAACCACACAGGATCAATGCTGATTTAATCCGTTTCCCCATTTCCCACCCCCCCCAAACTTATCCCACATCGAACCTAACAGTTTGGCACTACCTTGGGCCACCCCCTCATTCCTGATGAAGAGCTTATGCTCAAAACGTGGAGTCTTCTGCTCCTCAGATGCTGCATGACCGGCTGTGCTTTGCCAGCACTACACTCTTCTACTATAAATACAATCTGCCTGGTTAAGTTTTAGAACTATAAAAAAACAGCAGGAAATTACTGTGCCTGTGCCCTCTTTGTTCAGAACTATTAATCCAAGTTATCTGCACTTTGCTCTGAGCCACTTTAATATTCTTTTCCTTCAAAGTATTCATCGAATTCTCTTTTGAAAGTTGTTACTGAATCTGCTTCCATCCTTTTCATTCCACATTACAACAGCCTGTGTATTTAAAAAATATTCCCTCTGCCAATGAACCTAACAAGTATCCTCTCGGACAGACCTTTCTCACAATGGGAACACTTATAGTATACTCATTAAAAAGCTGCAGGATGGGCTGATTTTTACACATTCAACCTTATATAACAGCAGTTCTGCCTCAGCTGTTTTATTTAATACGACCCTGAGCCTGAAGGGTCAGCTTGGATTTGTGACATCTGTAATGTGACAAGACCTCTCCAGTTATTTCATGGAAATTTTATCAAATAAAGTTTGGCACTGAACCACAAGATGATACTAGGACAAGTGACCAAAAGCACTAAAGGCAAAGCTTTTAAAAAGTGTCTTAAAGAAAGGAGAACCATGAAGGTTTAGGGAGGCAATTCCAGCGCTTTGCACCCAGGTCACTGACAGCAAGAGAATCAGTGACCTGAAAAGTGAATACAGGGAGTCAGGTTGGAAGCTAAAAGGCAGGGCAAGCAGAATAGTAATCTCAGGATTGCTCCCGGTGCCACATGCTAGTGAGGCTAGAAACAGAAAGCGAGTGCAAATGAACACGTGGCTGCAGAGCTGAGGAAGGAGAGGGGGCTTCAGAAATGTGGATTATTGCGGTACCTTCTGGGGAAGGTGGGACCTGTACAAGGAGGACAGGGTGCACCTGAACTGGAGTGGCACCAACATCCTGGGTGGGAGGTTTGTTGGAGTTCTTTGGGAGGGTTTAGTGTGACGGGGGATGGGACTGGAGCTATGGATCAGAGGTTGGGGTAGCTGGTGAACAGGCAGATACAGCAAGTCTGAGAGGAAGGACAGACAGTTGATAGGGCAAAGTTGCAGTCAGTGTGATAGGTTGAAGTGTATCTATTTTAATGCAAGTAGTGTCAGAAATAAGGGTGATGAACTTAGAACAAGGATCAGTACTTGGGGCTATGATGTTGTGGCCATTACAGAGACTTGGATATCACAGGGGCAGGAATAATTGTTGGATATTCCAGGTTTTAGATGTTTCAAAAGGAATAGGGAGGGAGGTAAAAGAAGTGGTGGTGGTGGTGGGGTTTATGGGGAGTGACATTGCTATGCAGGGATAATATCACAGCTGCAGAAAGGGAGGTTGTTGAGGAGGGTTTGTCCACAAAGTCAGTATGGGTGAAAGTCCGAAAAAGGAAAGGAGCAGTCATCTTACTGGGAGACAGGTTTTGGAAAGGTGCAACAGGAACAGGGTTGTCGTCATGGGTGACTTGAACTTCCCTAATATTGATTGGAATCTCCGTAGTGCTAATGGTTTGGATGGAGCAGATTTTGTCACGTGTCCCCAGGAAGGATTCCTGACTCAATATGTAGAGGGGAGACCATACCGGATTTAGTGCTTGGCAACAAACCAGGTCAGGTGTCAGACCTCTGGGCCGGACAGCATTTCAGTAATAGCGATCACAACACCCTGACTTTTACTATAGTTATGGAAAGGGATAGGAGCAGACGGTATGGGAAAGTATTTAATTGGAATAGGGGGAAATTACAATGCTATTAGGCAAGAACTGTAGAGCTTAAATTGGGAACATATATTCTCAGGGAAAGGCAGAAATATGGAGGCTGGTTAGTAAGCACTTGCTGCAAGATAGATTTGTCCCACTGAGGCAAGGAAGGGATGGTAGGGTGATGGAACTTTGGGAATAGGGAGATAGGGATAGGGAACAGCTAGTCAAGAGGAAGGAGGAAGCTTATTTAAGGATGAGGAAGCAAGGATCAAACAGGCCTCTACAGGGTAGCCAGGAAGGAAGTGAAGAATGGATTTAGGAGAGCTAGAAGGGGGCATGAAAAAGCCTTGGCGGGTAGGCTTATGGAAAACCCCAAGAAATTCTACACTTATATGAGAAACAACAGGATGGCCAGAGTGACGGTAGGGCCGATCAGGGATAGTGGAGGGAACTTGTGCCTGGAGTCAGAGGTGGTGGGGAGGTCCTTAATGAATACTGTCCTTCACTATTCACTACTGGGAGGGATTTTGTCATTTGAGGACAATGTGAAACAGACTGATACGCTAGATGTTAAGGAGGAGGATTTCCTGGAAATTTTGAAAAACAAGGAAAAATACGTCCCCTGGGTCAGATGGGATATACTCAAAGTTACTACGGGACGGGAGGGAAGTGATTGCTGCGCCTTTGGCGATGATCATTGCGCCTCACTGTCCATTGTAGTACTAGTGGATTGGAGGGTGGCAAATGCTATTCCCCTGTTCAATGGAATAGGGATAACCCTGGGAATTACAGACCAGTCTTACGTCGGTGTTGGGCAAATTAGAGGATTCTGACAGACAGGATTTATGATTATTTGGAAAAGCATATTTTGATTAGAGATAGTCAACATGGCTTTGAGAAGGGCAGGTCATGCCTGACAAGCCTTACTGAATTCTTTGAGCATGTGATAAAACACATTGATGAAGGTAGAGTAGTGGATGTGGTGTACATGAATTTTAGCAAGGCATTTGATAAGATTCTCCATGATTAGCTCATTCATAAAAAGTGAGGAGGCATGGGATATAGGGAAATTTGGCTGCCGAGATACAGAATCGGCTGGCGCACAGAAGACAGAGGGCGGTAGTAAATGGAAAGTATTCAGTTTCAAGCTTGGTGACTACTGATGTTCCGCAGGAATCTGTCTGGGACCTCTGCTCTTTGTGACTTTTACAAATGACTCGGATGAGGTAGTGGAAGGGTGGGTTAGTGAGTTTGCCAATGACATGAAGGTTGGTGGAGTTGTGGATAGATTGGAGAACTGTTGTAGGTTGCAACGGGACATTGACAGGATGCAGAGCTGGGCTGAGAAGTGGCAGATGGAGTTCAACCTGGAAAAGTATGAAGTCATTCATTTTGGATGTTCGAAATTGAATGCAGATTACAGGGTTCAAGGCAGGATTCTTGGCAGAGAAACAGGGATTTTGGGGTCCATGTCCATAGATCCCTCAAAGTTGCCACCCAAGTTGATAGAGTTGTTAAGGCGGTGTATGGTGTGTTGGTTTTTATTAGCGGGGGATTGAGTTTAAAAGCCACAAGGTTCTGCTGCAGCTCTTTCAAGCTGCAGATTAGGCCACACTTGGAATGTTGTGTTCAGTTCTGGTCACCTCATCATAGGAAAGTTGTGGAAGCGTTACAGAGAGCAGGTCTTATAAAGAAAGGTTGAGGAGTTAGTGCTTTTCTCATTGGAGCGAAGGAGGATGAGAGGTGACTTGATAGAGGTGTACAAGATGATGAGGCATAGGTAGAGTGGATAGCCTTTTCCCAGGGCAGTAACGACTATTATAAGAGGGTGTAATTTTAAGGTGATTGGAGGAAGATTATGGGGCGATTTCAGATGTAGGTTCTTTACAGAGTGTGGTAGATGCGTGGAATGCACTGCCAGCAGCAGTAGTAGAGTCAGCAACAGTAACAATACTCAAAAAAGTGGTTAATTTCACACAAATTGATTTTGGACATCTCAAATGTTACTGAAGGCATATTTTGTTTTATTTTTATGTGTAATTAAAATCCTATTAGTAAACAGGAGTTTGAATATTGCATTATTCTTAAATCAAGATAACGGAAATAGTTTACAAAGCATCATTAAGTCAAATTAACTCAAAATGCGATTTCTTCATTGGGTTTTCACAGTGCTGGGGAGTAAGCAAGATGTTATAGCTAGTGTTTTACTGTTAAATAAACAGATGTAGAATACACAGAATTACAGGCAATTTACAGAATAGAAACAGGAAATTTGATCCATTTAATCCAGACTAGCGTTTACTTTCCCTCAAACCTCCATTCCATCCTACTTCCTCTAACTTTATTACCATCGTGGAGATGAACAGAGAGACCTGTGTCCAGGTGTATAAATCCCTGAAAGTTGCCACCCAGATTGATAGTGTTGTTAAGAAGGCACACTGTGTGCTGGCGTTTATTGGTTGGAGGATTGTGTTTCGGAGCCATGAGATTATGCTTCAGCTGTACAAGACACTGGTAAGGCAGCACCTGAAGTATTGTGTGCAGTTCTGGTTACTGCATTATAGGAGGGAAGTGGAGGCTTTGGAAAGGGTTCAGGGGAGATTTACTAGGATGTTGCCTGGTATGGCAGGAAGATCTTATGGGGAAAGAGTGAGGGAAGGCTGTTTTTGTTGGAGAGAAGAAGATTGAGAGGTGACTTAAGCGAGATGTATAAGATAATTAGAGGGTTAGATAGGGTGGACAGTGAGAGCCTTTCTCCTCGGATGGTGAAGGCTAACATGAGGAGACATAGGTTTAGGACAGATAATAGGGGTAGTTTCTTTACACAGAATAATAGGGGTGTGGAACGGCCTGCCTGCAACCATAGTAGACTTGCCGACATTAAGGGCATTGGACATACATATGGATAATAATGAAATGGTGTGGGTTAGATGGGCATCAGATTAATTTTGCAGATCGGCACAACAGAGGGCTGAAGGGCCTGCACTGTGCTGTAACGTTTTATGTTCTATAACCCTCTCTTCACTTACCTAGGGTTCCTTACACTAAAACAGTAACTTTTCTTCAAAAGTACTCTGTTGGCTTTAAAGTGCTCTCAAATATTCATTGGCCACAAAAGCACAACAGAAATGTCGATTTGGATTTCTTTTAAATATACGGAAGCCATCTGCCTCAACCAGCCCTTGTGAAAGCAAGTTTCACATCCTTACCACTTTGTGAGACTGTATGCATCTTATATGTGTGACTTCACATTCTGCTCTTCCACATAAGTGGAAATTTCAGTTTCCTTGCTGCAAACATACCAGAAATTCCTGATACCAGCACTTGAGATAGTCTTTGTACTTGATAGTAAATGCATCCTCTGGGTATTGGAACTTCAGGATGGCAGACATATGGGATCCTTACTTATTGAATAGGAAGCATCTGTTGGATTAAATATTCTCTATTCTGCTCTCACCACCCATTTTTCCATAAAGTACAAGGAGCACAAGGGTAGTTACCCAAGTCTTCGCCACCTCAGCCAAAAATGTTCCTTCAGATAGGGGTGATAGGGTCAGTCCGTAATGAGAAAAGGTGGAAATGTGTTAATGGTATCAGATTTTAATTCACCCTGTTGGCAAGAAACACCGAACAAAATTCCCAAACTTTCCTAGCTCAGAAGCATTGAGATGTTTCCTATGCAGTTACTGGGCAGGACAGGAGCATTTGAAGATGATCAAGGTGGTAGCAAATAGGAATGTTTAAGTAGTAAGGGACAGTATAGTCAGGGCATAGACATAGTTCTGTAGTTGAGGGCAAATATCCAGTTGATTGTATTGTCTGCCCAGTGCTAGAGTTGAAGACATCTACTTTGGGATGGAGAGGAATTTACAGCAGGGAAAACAAAACAACTGTGGATGCTGGAAATCTGAAACAAAAAGGAAACGGGTGGGAAAAACTCAGCACGTATAGCAGCATCTGTGAAGAGAAATGAGAGTTAACATTTCAAGTCCAGTTCTGAAGGATCAATGGATCCAAAATGTTAACTCTGCTTTTTCTTCACAGATGCTGCCAGACCTGCTAAGTTGTTCCAGCAGTTTCTGTCTTTGAACATGCAGTGGGGGTTAGAGGATGATCCAGATGATCACATGATACCAACCTCATAGGTGACTCAAAGAGATCATGCTTGGAAATTAGGAGCAGAATTTGAAAAGGAAAGATCATTCCCTGAGCAACAAGCAAATTGGCAGAGAGTAAATAAAACTCAAGAATTGACTGCATGTCTCAACAACTGGTACAGGAGAAATAGCTTTTAATTTGTGGAATACTGGCAATAGGTTTGGGGCAAGTAGGAGCTGTACACAGCTGGGATGGTCTTCATCTGAATTATGCTGGGACCAGTGCCCTGACAAGATATGTGGGCGGCACGGTGGCACAGTAGTTAGCACTGCTGCCTCACAGCGCCAGAGACCCGGGTTCAATTCCCACCTCAGGCGACTGACTGTGTGGAGTTTGCACGTTCTCCCCGTGTCTGTGTGGGTTTCCTCCGGGTGCTCTGGTTTCCTCCCACAGTCCAAAGGTGTGCAGGTCAGGTGAATTGGCCAAGCTAAATTACCCGTAGGGTTAGGTAAGGGGTAAATGTAGGGGTATGGGTGGGTTGCGCTTCGGCAGGTCGGTATGGACTTGATGAGCCGAAGGGCCTGTTTCCACACTGTAATGTAATCTAATCTTAGTAATCTAATAACTAGGGGAGTAGAGAGAACTTTAAATAACCTGTATGGTTGACTGGCCATGGTGTGGTCTGTGTGCGGTCACACACAACAGCTTGAGTGCGTTGGTGCACACGTGTGTATATCTGTCTGCCTATTCGTGCACACCTATATGTTTGTGTGAGGAATGGAATCACATGAGGGGAGAGGAGACTACATGTAAAGGAAATTACACGATAATAGAACAGGGTAGTAATTTACTTAAGCATAACTAGAGAAGGGTCAAAACATAAACATAACAGCACCAGATAAAGTTACTGATTGAAAAAATGGTGAAAGACAAAATTAAAGACACTAAAGTATCTGAATGCAACATGGCATTTGTAACAAAATGGATTAATTGTTAGCACAAATAGAAATTAAACACAGAAAAATGCAAAATAGCAGGAGCAATCCTTCAAGTCTGCTCCACCATTCATTATGATCATGGTTAATCATCCAACTTAATAAACTGTTCCTGCTTTTCCTCCATATCCTTTAGCCCCAAGTGGTATACCCAACATCATCTTGAAGTTTTGGCCTCAACTGTTTTCTGTGGTAGCAAATTCCACAGGTTCACCACTTTTTGGGTGAAGAGATTTCTCATCTAATTTCTAAATGGTTTACTCCGTATCCTCAGTGTGATCCCTGGATCTGGAAGAATAACATAATTCTGGCAATGATGACAGCATCCTTGGCAAGTAATGGCATTGAATCTATGACTTTGTGCTCTTAATAGCACCACAGTTTAAGCATCTGAGTTAACTGGCCATCATAAAATATTTAGAATTATTACAATGCTATTTGTAATTTTATTTTATTTTTATGGAGTATGGGTGCCACTGGCAAGGCCAACATTTAGTACCCATCCTGAATAGTCCTTATTATGACTGTCTTGTCCACGAGTGAACCAAATGAATTTTTCCTAAGAAATAATAGTTGCTATTACCATTATTTGATGACCATCATGACTACAGCTTTCAATTAACAGAGGGGTCAGGAAGTTATAGAACCATAAAATCCATACAGTGTGAACCAGCCCACGGAATCCACACCGACCCTTCAAAGAGCATCCCAACCAGACCCACCCCCACTCGTTACCCCTGTAACCCTGCATTTCCCATGGCCAATCCACCTAACCTGCATATCTTTGGACAGTGGAAGAAAACTGGAGCATCTGGAAGAAACCCACCCAGACAAAGGGAGAATGTACAAACTCCATATAGTTGCCAGAGGGTGAAATCAAACCTGGGTCCCTTGCGCCATGAGACAACAGCGCTAACCATGTGACTGCTGTGCCACTGGGTGGAGTAGTTCTGTTTATTTAGAATGATAATTAGTATAGTAGCTCAAAATTCAAAGATGTAAAATCAGTTTGAGTCAAGAAAAGAAATGGAACAGGTACTAATTCCACAGGCTCGCCATTACCTAGGTGAAGATTGCTATCCTAAATGGCCTATCCTTTATCCTTTGTGTGCACCCACTGGTTTTGGACTCTCCTGTCATTAAAAAGTGCATCCTTCCTGCAACTACCCAGTCTAGTCCTGTCAGAATTCTATAGATTTCTAGGAGATTTCCCACTATTCTTCTAAACTCTAGTGAATATAGTCCTAATGGATCCAGTCTCTCTCTCTATTTCAGTCAGCCATTCCAGGAATCAGTCTGGCAAAGCTTCTTAAGCAAGAGTATTCTTCCTCAGATAAGGCAATCAAAACTGTACATAATACTCTTAATAGTCTTAATAGTCTTATCAATGCCCTGTACAGTTGAACTAAAGATATCCCTGTTCTTGCACTCAAATCCTCTCACTGTGAAGAACAACATACCATTTACCTTCCTCAATGCCTGCCACACCTGCATACTTGTTTTTAGCATCTGGTGTAGGAGATCACCCAGGCCTTGCTGCACTTTCTCCTTTCCCAATCCATCTCCATTAAGATAATAATATGCCTGCTTATTTTTGCTATGAAAGTGGATAACCTCTCATTTATCCATATCATACTGCGTCTGCTTGTACTTGCTTGTACAGTATGAGCAAAACCAATGTAGTCTACAAAATCCCATGCAAGGACTGCACAAAACACTACATAGGACAAACAGGAAGACAGCTAACGATCCGCATCCATGAACACCAACTAGCCACGAAATGACATGACCAGCTATCCTTATTAACCACACACACGCAGATGATAAGCAACATGAGTTCGACTGGGACAACACTACTATTATAGGACAAGCCAAACAGAGAACAGCCAGGGAATTCCTAGAGTCATGGCACTCATCCACAGATTCAATCAATAAGCACATCGACCTGGACCCAATATACCAGCCACTGCAGCGGACAGCTGGAACTGACAACCGGAAGCGGCAGATACAAATCACTATAAACGCCGGAGGAAACATCACAGAAGCACTTCACAGAAGGCTCCCAAGCACTGAGGATGTCACCTAGACAGGGGACGAAACGTCTGCAACACAAATTCCCAGCTCGGCGAACAGAACCACAATGAGCACCCAAGCTATAAATCTTCTCCCAAACTTTGTACCTGCCCACTTAATTTGTTCAAATTGTACTGAAGCTTCTCTGCATCCTCCTCACAGAATACCTTCCTACCCAGCTTTGTCTCATCTGCAAACTTGGAGATATGACAGTTTCATCTAAATCATTAATATATAGTGAATTTCTGGGGGTCAAAACACTGATTCCTGTGGACCTCAAGTCAATACTTGCTACTCACAAAAAGATGGGTGAAATTTAAAGAAGAACACTAGTTATCCAGAAGGTTGCTCAGTGTTTGCCACGAATACTTCAGGGTATGATGCCATGCTTTATTTCTCTTATTTCATTTGTGCGATGCCAAATTACATGCAGCACAGGTAGTAATCTGGAGATTAATACCTTTGAGGCTGTATTTCTTAATTTTGAGGCGAGCTCCGCTTATTGAAGATGCAGTATCTCTTTCCTTATCCTGTGTCTTTGGTACCTATATGGATCAATCCATCCCCAACCCTAAGAAATAGACAATAGGTGCAGGAGTAGGCCATTCTGCCCTTCCAGCCTGCACCACCATTCAATATGATCATGGCTGATCATCCTTAATCAGTATCCTGTTCCTGCTTTATCTCCATAACCCTTGATTCCACAGTCCTTGAGAGCTCTACCCAACTCTTTCTTTAATGAATCCAGAGA
>NC_057725.1:28779003-28780651 GCF_004010195.1 Chiloscyllium plagiosum
ATCTCTCTGTACTGTCCCTTTACCTAAATTGATTCCATTTAGGTAGTAATCTGCCTTCCTGTTCTTGCCACCAAAGTGGATAACCATACATTTATCCACATTAATCTGCATCTGCCATGCATCTGACCACTCACCTAACCTGTCCAGGTCACCCTGTAATCTCCTAACATCCTCCTCACATTTCACCCTGCCACCCAGCTTAGTATCATCAGCAAATTTGCTAATGTTATTACTAACACCATCTTCTATATATCATTAACATATATTGTAAAAAGCTGCGGTCCCAGTACTGACCCCTACGGTACCCCACTGGTCACTGCCTGCCATTCTGAAATGGAGCCGTTTATCACCACTCTGTTTCCTATCAGCCAACCAACTTTCAATCCAAGTTAGTACTTTGCCCACATATACTGAACCCTGACACTGGGCAGGCATCACAGACTCCTGGACTCTCGTTATTTGCTTCAGAGAACATTTCAGTTTCAAATCTCCCTTTCTTTACAGTCCAGTATTAGGTAAAAATAAAGGAGATTGAAGGAAGAGACAAAATTCATGAAATTACAATCAATGGGGAAGAGGCATTGGGCAAACTGATGGAGCTGATAAGTCTCTGGGTCCTGGTGGACTTCATCTATGCATTAAAAGAGGTGGCTAAAATGTGGTAGTAGACGTGTTGGTGTTAGAAACCAAATATGACTGATGGAATTATATCCTTTACTATGTGAGGAACTGAACATAAAAGGAGGGATGTAATGCTTCAGTTATATAGGAAGTCGGCGTGACCACATCTTGAATACTGCGTGGAATTTTGATCCCCTTAACTTTGGAGGAATGTAAATGTGATGGACGCAGTCCAGAGAAGGTTTTCTTGATTCATACCTGGAATGAGGGGTTTCCCTCATGAAAAAGGATTGGACAGGCTTGACTTGTTTCCACTTAGAAAAGCAAGGGGTGATATGCTTGAAGTTGAAGTAGTGCTGAATTGTCTTGACAGGGTAGCTGTGGCAGACACTAAACTAGGGGACACTTTTAAATCAGGGTCATTGCTTTAAGACAAATGTGAGGGGAATTTTATTTCTCTCAGAGATGCACAACTGTGAAGGTTTGTAGCTCAGGTTGAGGTTTAGGGTGTAGGTTTGATATCCAGACGTTTCATTACCTGGCTAGGTAACATCAGTGGCGACCTCCAAGTGAAGCGAAGCTGTTGTCTCCTGCTTTCTATTTATATCTTTCTCCTGGATGGGGTTCCGGGGGTTTGTAATATAATTTCCTGTTCGTTTTGAGGGGTTGATAGATGGCACCTCGATCTATGTGCTTGTTTATGGTGTTGTGGTTGGAGTGCCAGGCCTCTAGGAATTCTCGGGCATGTCTTTGCTTAGCCTGTCCCAGCATAGATGTCTTGTCTCAGTCGAAATGGTGGTTTATTCCATCCGTGTGTAGGGCTATGAGGGAGAGGGGGTCGTGTCTTTTTGTGGCTAGCTGGTGTTCATGAATCCTGGTGGCTAACTTTCTTCCTGTTTGTCCTACGTAGTGTTTGTGGCAGTCCTTGCATGGAATTTTATAGTTGACGTTGGTTTTGTCCATGGGTTGTACTGGGTCTTTTAAGTTTGTTAGTTTTTGTTTGAGAGTGTTGGTGGGTTTGTGTGCT
>NC_057725.1:28781239-28782405 GCF_004010195.1 Chiloscyllium plagiosum
AGTCTTGCGTGTAGTTCTTTGGCCAGTCTGTAAGTTGGTGTTCCGGGTAGTGAGACTATAGGTCTGAGGGGGGCTCCTGGTTTATGGATTTTTGGTAGTCCGTAGAATCGTGGGGTGTTGATCCCATCTGGTTTCATTTTCTGGAATTCCGTCTTGTTTAATTGTCCGGAATTGTGTAATTTTCTTAGGAGATATGTAATTTTATTTCCTAGTTGTGGGGTCGGGTCTAGCGCCACTTTTTGGTAGGTGTTGGTGTCTGCGAGTAGTGCATTGGCTTTCTCTCTGTAGTCCCTTCTGTTCAGGATGACTGCGAGCCGACCTTTGTCTGCAGGTAATATAACGATGTTTTTGTCTTTTTTGAGGTTTTCTAGGGCTTTCTTTTCTTGTGTGTACAGTTTGTTTCCTTCCTTTTTTGGCTCAGAGTAGGTGCAACTGCTCCGAGAACTAATCAATGACGCTCTTCACAGACTCCGAAAATGCAACAGGGAAATTGCGTGCCAAAAACCGTTACTCAAACAAGCAACAAATCAAGAATGGACAGACGCGGTAGATCGAGCCATAAACACCAAACAACGACAAACACAGATAAAGAAAAATCGGGACCTGAAGAAAAAAACTTGACAAACTCACAAAAAAAGACAAAAACCGATAACACAGGGGCATGGATAAAGAACTTATCAGACCGGACCCTATCAGACACAGAAGAAGCGGTACTAGTCAAAGGATTAAATTTCAATTACCGAGACGCTGACAAGAAGGATTTCCTAGCGGCATTAGAAACCACATTGAAGGACAACAAACTCACGGAATAAACAACAAACGATCAGACAGACAGTTGCACCTGCTCTGAGCCAAAAAAGGGAAGGAAACAAACTGTACACACAAGAAAAGAAAGCCCTAGAAAACCTCAAAAAAGATAAAAACAGTTATATTACCTGCAGACAAAGGTCGGCTCACAGTCATCCTGAACAGAAGGGACTACATAGAGAAAGCCAAAGCACTACTCGCAGACACCAACACCTACCAAAAGGTGGCGCTAGACCCGACCCCACAACTAGGAAATAATATTACATAACTCCTAAGAAAATTACACAATTCCGGACAATTAAACAAGACGGAATTCCAGAAAATGAAACCCAACGGGACCAACACCCCACGATTCTACG
>NC_057725.1:28783239-28799859 GCF_004010195.1 Chiloscyllium plagiosum
AAAAGACCCAGTACAACCCATGGACAAAACCAACGTCGTCTACAAAATTCCATGCAAGGACTGCCACAAACACTACAGGGGACAAACAGGAAGAAAGTTAGCCACCCAGGATTCATGAACACCAGCTAGCCACAAAAAGACACAACCCCCTCTTCCTCATAGCCCTACACACGGATGGAAAAAGACATCATTTCAACTGAGACAAGACATCTATCCTGGGACAGGCTAAGCAAAGACATGCCAGAGAATTCCTAGAGGCCTGGCACTCCAACCACAATGCCATAAACAAGCACATAGATCTAGATGCCATTTATCAACCCCTCAGAAAACGAACAGGAAATGATATCACCACAAACCCCAGGAACCCCATCCTGGAAATATATAAATAGAAAGCAGGAGACTACAGCTTCGCTTCACTTGGAGGTCACCACTGATGATGTTACCTAGCCAGGTAATGAAACATCTGGATATCAAACCTACAGCTCAGCGAGCAAATCTACACCCTAGATGCACAACTTTAAAACATGCTGCCTTTGCAGGTGACCTTGGGGGTGCATTAAATATTTGTATGTCAAAGGTTGATCGATTCCCTAGCCTAACAGGAATCTAAGGTCATCATAGAGAGATGGAAATTCAGAATTTGGAATATAAACTAATCAGCCACAATCTCACTGAATATCAGGGCAGGGTTAAAGAGCCAAATATAAGTCAGGAATCTTTTATCCAAGATCTTGGGACCAATTTTTTTTTTTTTGGATAACAGATATTTTCGGTTATAGGTCCATTTAGATCTGTCCAAGTCCTTTGGGAATAAAAACCTTGTTTGGCCTGAATAGACCCAAAAGTGAATTTTTTTCCAAAGGGCTCAAACAGAACTATGGGCACAAAGCATTCAGGCCTTTTGAATAAAACTTCTCTTTTTGACAAATTCAGGCCAAGAGAAGTTGTTTTTTTAACCCCCCCAAAGGCTCCAAATTCACTCTCTAGAGATCTGCTCAGGTTCTTAAGTTTTTAGGTCTTTTTAGTTTTTGGACATGTGGATAAACGATACTTGTAGCATACTTCAGTTCCTAATTCATTTATTCATGTGTTTCACAACAATCAGGTTGAATCAAGATTGACCAAAATTAGTAGTTTTAAAAAAATATGAATGTAGCATGTTCCAAAGCACATTATAGCCAAGAAAGTACTTTTAAAGTGCAATAATATAGGAAATATAGTACCCAATTTTCACATAGCAAGCTCTTACAAATATCAATGTGATAATGCCCAGATGATCTATGGTTTTCAGATGTTGGTTGAACAACTTCAGTCTTTGAGAGAATGCACTGAGATCTTCTACATACATCGGAGGTGGCTGATGGGGCTCCAATTTAATATTTCAACCGAAAGATAGCACCTCAAACAGTGCAGCACCAGAATGAAATGTTGGCTTAAATTTTGTGCTCAGATCTCTGGATTAGGACTTAAATGTACTGTCTGCAGAGGCAAAAACATTATCCCACTGAGCTGTTCTAACTAAAGAAAATTATAGATGATAAAATGCAAGCCATCTACACTGCAAGCCATCTACACAGATGGACAAAGCAACCCTAAGCCCAATAGATAGTTATGCCAACTTGACAGCAGTACTTGGCACCATTAGCTCTATATCACTGGAAACCCACAAGCAACTGTGGCAGATCAATGCTGTACTGATCTGCAATGCTTTAGTATTCCATTGTTCAAAAGAACAATAGAGCTTCTTCAATGAGATTGGCAATTTATACATATTCCAAACGAACATTAACTCCCTGCTAAGAACAAACTAGAACTTTAAAAACTTTCAAAGCAGCAAACAAAAACATAACATGAGAAAAGATATCCAAGAACTGAGAACTGAAAAAGATAAATGGCAGATGGGATCAGTAGAGAAATGTGAACAGAAGGCTTATGAAAAACACTGCCTCCAAACGTGCTTCTGAAGCTGTGCTATGCATTAAAAATTGCATGAATAAAGAAAAAGCCAAGATTAATGTAGTGGGATTACACAGCATCAAGCTGATAGCTTACTTTGCGAATACTCCTCTCCCATTTGGGGTGGATACTCCTCATCCCAGTCAACCACATCATCATCGGTTAATACTACGATGTGGCACTCTCGATCACCACTCTGGGCACTTGCCACCATCAGTGGAAGTATCATTTCCTCCAAGTAGGATTCAAACTGTTTGCGTGCGCCATCGTTGGAGAGTTCATGCATGAGAGCACCTTAAAATAAAAAGCCCATTTAATAATTGTTCTACTGGACAGCCAATGCAGAAGTGAATGAACAATCCCAGCTTTTTAACTCAAAACATATCAACCAGTCAAGTAATTATTCTTCAGTTTCAAAGACTGAAGGGCAAATACCTGTCCCTCACAGGTTTGAGAGAGAACAGGGAGATTATCACTGTGTGCATCCTAGTTATTTCTGGCACAAGACAATTGGAACATCCTCCTCAACAGCAGGAAGAAGGGAAAAGATTGGCCTGCGAGTGGCTTGCACTAATCATGCTTTACTTGCCATTGCCATGTCCAATAAAGCCAACAGTAAAAGGTTTCATTCCTGTACAGCATGCGGTTATTCATGGAGGCTTGCCTTCTCACTTTATCCCATGCTTGTACAGTGGTTACCTTCAAGTTATACAGACCCAATTGCCTCTCTCTAATGGCGAGAAATGCCCCACGATCCTTTGTGAACTATGGCTAAGAATCTTGTCTTCTTGCCGCAACAAAAAAGTAATTGTTCCTTATGCTGTACATCTCTATGAATCTATGGCTTCACCTCTATCCCCCATTGCCATCCCACCCTGCATTCCCCAGTCCTGAATGGGGTAAAAGGCAGCTGCTTGTTTGCAAGAATAACTGTGCAGCCTTTTCAAGCTATCCAGGTCCACAGGTGTTTCAACAATTGATGCAAACAGATTTTACAATAGTTCAAAAGTACTCTAAAATGCTCTCCATTCAATTGGTCTATTAAGTCTTCTTCAATCCCTTCAAACAGAGCACTCCAGACCACAACCCAATGCATTAAACAAATTCTCATCTCACCTCTGGTTCTTCTGCTGATAAGACTTAAATCTGAATCCTTTGACAACAGACCATTTTGTCACAGTTCCTCCCTCCCTCAAGCCCTTCATACGTTTAATACATTGTCAGATGTCTTCTATATTTTCCCTGCTCTAAAGCAATAGCTATAAGGTATCATTTATTTTGAGTCATTCTCAATCCCAATCTCAGCCTCTGTAATGCCTCTACATACTTGAACTCCCACTTCTTTGGTCCCATTCCAGTAAGTTGACACCGTCTGAATTTTTGACATCTTTCTCAAGTGTGGCACTCAATTGGGTGTAACACTCCAACTGGGATCTGCTTCTTTATTCAACACTTCTTTGTACTTTTACACTCCATGCCTCTATTTATATCAAGCTTCCTAGCTGCTTTTTTTTTTAAAAAAAAGAAAAGAAAAGCTCTCAGATGTTCTACTACCTTCAAATATTTGTGGGCTTTCTCCCCCTAGGTGTTTCTATTCCGACACTACCTCCAAAAATGTTACTGTTACTGCCTTTCTACATTCTATCAATTTTGAAATTGGGCTTTAGAACAGCATGCAAATAGGAACGAAAGTGGAGAGGAGATTGATAAAGGGAGATTTCAAATGAGGTTTTGGACATTCTTACCATAAGACCAATATTTACGATATTTGGTAGCCAAGGAAAATAATTATCACTGAATGGTTACAGGAGAAAAATTGCCCATGGAGTTCATCAGGTCCACAGTGCTTCTCTGCAACAGGAATTCAGCTCCTCACTTGCCAGCCCTGTCACCTTGTGAAATCTTTATCATGTGCTTATCCAATTCCCTTGTGAAGGCTACAGATAAATCTACCTCAAATCACAATAACAGACCTCCCCATTCCTGCACCCGCTTTCAAATTGTAACCTCTAGTTTACACTGCCTTGCCTCATTTTCCTAATAAAAGTATTGGGGCACTGACCATTAATAAAAGTAATATAGCATTTATACTTTGAAACAAAGCAAGCATGTTACAAATTAATAAAATGTATTGTAAAAGCTATTAATTTTACAAAAATAAAAATCAAGGAACTTTGAAGGAGCCGAACACTTTTGAAGTTCGATTCAATTATTCATCACAATGCCAATTATCAATGCAATGGAGAAGGAGGGAAGGAGGTGGAATCACTGGAGACCTCTTCTGAAGAACCAGCGCAAGCGGATAGAACAAATGGCTGCCTTTTGTGCTGTTCGATGTTAGCAAATTATGCAGTCTACATTAAAAAATGATATTATTGAGCATCATGACTGAAAATACTTTAAGCTTTCCTGCGATACTGCTGACGTACTTACTGAGATCTCTGCATTTGATAGTACTGTAATCAAAAGAGATACAGAGGTAGTCACAAGCTTCTCTCAGTTCAGGTATTGAGATCCCATCAGGACAGCGGATTATGCCAGTCTTGTAGTAATCCTGAAAACAAATGTACAAATTTACAAACAGGAGCTAAAATGACAAAGTGAAACAAGGTGAATCAGTGCAGTAATGCCTGAAATGGCAAAAGAGATTTTGCTACTTGAAGCAACTATCAAACGATACACCAAAGAAACTACACAGGAGTACAAATGAAAGCTACTGTACTGAAAACTGCAGAAAGCAACATATCCAAGGTGCAGTTTCTAAGCAAAGTAAAGCTATTCGTCCCAGTCTTTTTTTTTTAGAAAAACTGTTTTATTCTGCGTGAAAGTCAAGACCAATTGTAGCTTTCAGATAGCGTGGGATTAGAGGGCAAAAGATAATTGAACCAAACTACTTCCCCTAAATTACATACTTTATTCCTATCTTGTATTAATGTGCTTAACTGATTTCAAACAAAGATAGATAGTGAGGGCTTTGAATAAATGAATGGGGTACAAGGCACAAGTTCAAAATTTGCAATGTCAAAACTCAAGAAATAGTTTGACCTGAAAGGGAAACGAAACAGACTTCTCAAGAGGCTCGTGGATCAGGCAAATACCTGGCAGATGTAATTTTACAGAAAAGTACAAGTCCTATAAACTTATCAACACAACAAGAAAGGGCAAAAATAAAATAAAGTTTACAATTCTGAAGGAGATGCAGGAACAGAGGGATCTGTGCACAGAACTTGTTGAAAGTGGCAGAGCATGTTGAGATAGGGGTTAGCAATACAAATTGAAAGCAGCTATATTTTTGACCTAATGGTATTTTTAATCAAAATTAGTGGTTGAGATTTGCAGAAACTATTCACTCAAAGATGTGATGCAGTTTAAACTAAACAAAATATAGATGGCTCTAGCTCTGGGCTGAGTCATATTAATTTCAGATAAACAATGACCAGGAAAACATTTTCTGACTCACAAAGAGTGTAAATGAGTTGATGCAAATACCAAGCATCTTTGAACAGCTCTGCTTTGGTTTGATATCAAGTCGGAATTTTTGGGAAGTTTTGTATTCGTGAAAACTCAGACATGATGTCTGAAAACAACAAGATAAAAGATTGGCAAATTCTAAAAAAAATGTGGATTCATTCTTAAAGGATCTCGAAAGCTGCAAAAGAAACAAAAATTGGTTTGTTGTTGACTAGCACAGAATTTGTTTCTTTTGAAATGCAATTGATTGGAATTCTCCAAGACAGTTTGTGAAAAGTCAAACTCATCAGGTTTAAATTGCTTTATTGTCCTCTGATCTTCAAAATATTGGCAACAGGTGATGAGGAAATACAGATTGAGAAGCTGATTTTTTGCAAGTAAGTCGCCAGCCTCCAACTTCCTCAGCTACGTTTTAGAGTTCATACTATGGGTGACGCAACAATTAGATGGCAAGAGGCACGTAACCTTGGCAGGTCTTTTTCCAGAGGAGCTGTCAATGATGGATAGCATTCCAACACGGGGGTTGGTAGCAAGACTGCAAATCAGGCCCATTATCATTGTTGTGCCATTTCCACCCCTCTAGAAATCGCAACTGGTAGGGAAGGGTGCAATGTGGAAGACTATGGCTGTTGTGCTAACCAACTATAAAATACAAGGCAGCAATGTGCAAAGATACTCCCCTTGGAAAAGTGATACATGTTGGGCTTGAGAAGTTCTTTTTGATGCAGTGTGAATAATGATCTGGAATTCATTGCCTACAAGAGAGTGATGGAAAAGAAGATAATCCATAATTTCAAAAGGAAATTGCAAAGGCACTAGATGGTTGGGCTATGAAAACAGAATAGGTAATGAGTGGTGAGGGTACAGCTCAGCAACATAGACAGAGCTAGAAATAATAGTCCACTTGGGGATTTGGAGCAGCTACAACACCGTTTTAAAAAGCAGAATCTCAAATGACAATTTCTCTATTTCTACCAAAGGTTAACAAGTGGCAAATTCCATTACAGAGTTGAATATCTGGCACAAACAGTGGTATTAGTGGGGACATTGGGAGAGGGTGGTTTTGAGTGGCAGGACTACATCTGTACTGGGAAAGAGAAGTCATTCCATTGGATTAAACCAGATGTGACAGACAGTTTGCTGAAAATAGGGTTTCAGTAAACAGGGTCGAACTCGGGAAAAATTAAATCTGAGAGAAATATAATTTTACAGAAGGGTTCCAGTCAGCCCATTGTGTCTGTACCAGCTTCTGAAACAGCCACCCTGCTAATCCCATTCTTCAGCCTCATCTCCGAAGCCCCTAAATTCATCACTTTCAAAAGAAGTTAAACTCTTTTGAAACTTCCTGCGGAATCTGCCTCCACCGCTCTCCTAAGCAGCACATTCACAATCCTAATAACTCTGAGGTAAGGAGTTTCTCCTCATCTCACTTTTAGCTCTCTTGCTGACAATCTTGAAATCGACTTCCTAGTTACTGACATGCCACCTAGTGGAAACAGAATATCATTCTTTACCCTGTCAAAATTTTTAATAACTCAGTAAGATCACCTCAATCTTCGAGAATAAGCCCAATCTTTCTGACCTTGCCTTGTATCTAAAAACCTTCATTCCTGATATCGTTCTCGCAAATCTTCTCTGCGCTCTCTCCATGACTTTAATATCCTTAAATAAAGTATCTAGAACTTAACTCAATGGTCCAAATGTGGTCTGATTAATGATTGATATAAGCATAGCATCACTTCCTTGTTTTTATACTCTACATCTCTATTTATAAACCCAAGGATTCTATAATCCTTCTCAACAACGGTTTCAAACTTGCTGTGCAATCTTCAGAGAATTATGCACTTGACCCCAAGGTCCCTCTGCACCTGTACTCGCCTCGGAGTTGTACCATTGAGCCTGTATTGTCTCTCCATGTTCCTTGTACCTTATTTCTTTTTAATGCAATTTATTTGCTGGGGACTGCCCATTTGGCCAATTTGTCAATGTCTCTCTGAAGATGCTCAGCGTCATCCTCACAATTCACTATTCTCCTTGGCTTAGCATCATTGACAAATTTAGAGATTTTGTCCACAACACTGATCTCCAAATTGTTTCCATAAATCAGAAAAGGTAAGGGCTCTAACACCAATCCCTCAGGAACATCAGTTTCAACTCTTCTTCAGTCAGAGATATCCATTTATATCTACCCTCAGTTTCCTATCTTTTAGCCAATTTCTAATCCATGCTGTCAAGGATTTATCAATCCCAAACTTTTTTAATTTGCAAAACAACCTGCCACGTGGCATTGTATCAAATGCCTTCTTAACGCCCAAATGTACAAGATCTACAGCACTATCCTCATCCATTGCCTGCGTCTCCCTATCGAAGAACACACTTAAAATTTGTCAAACGTGACCTGCCCTTGACAAAGCCATAGTCAATTGGACAGTGTTAACTCCTTTTTCTTTAAGTGTATATGTATCCTATCCCATATTATGGTCACCATCAGTTTTCCCATATTGATGACAAGCAAGTAACGGTACTTTATCTGCTTACCCAAAGCAACTATAACAAGATAGATAAATTAATGGCATTTTTGGGTTAAATGGGTTTGATTTATTACTAATTCGGATGTGTTGTTGCATGGTGATCAAGATTGAGAAATAAATACAAACCTTTTGAAAAGACAATAATTAAAAATGTGCTGAGGTGGGAGTACAGATATACTTAAAGACATTAATAGGAAAACACAGAAGATAAAGCTAACTATTTCCACTAGTTGGGGAACTATTTCTACGAGTTGTGGATTATAGAACTGGGGGCATAATCTGAGAATTAGTGCCAGACCACTCAGAAGAGGTGTTAAAAAGCACTTCTATACATAATGGGTTGGGTTGGGCAGGGCGGGGGGTGGAGGTGTCTGGAACTCTCTTGCACAAGGCAGCAGTGGGTGCTACATCAATTCTTAATTTTAAATCTGAGATAGATCATTTTTTTTCTTAAGCATTAAGGGAAATGGGTGAAAATTCAGGTATTTACATTAGGCCACAAATCAGCCATGATATCACAATAGCTTAACAGTCTTGAAAGGCCTAACCTTGTTCCGAAATTCCTATGAGCAAGACGACCAATCATAGATGTAGATAAGAAATAACAAGGGCCAGAAAACTCTGGTGACAGTAGTTTAAAGATCACTAACAGAAGCTGCATTATTAAACAGATTATTCAAGAAATAAGAGATAATAAACAAAAAATTCAAGGAGGATTTGAATCTTCAAAGAGACTCAATTAAATTGGCAGAACTAATTTGGGGGATGAGTTCACGGAACCAACCAGGGAACAGGCTATTTGAGATCTTACCTTGTGCAATTAGATCTAGTTAATTAGTATTTCAAAGCAAGGGATCCTCTGGGGAAGGATGATCTTAATATAATGAATTCACATTGAGTTTGAGAATGGCACAGTTATAACATATTATAGTTTTAAATAAAACCAATCATGTAGGAATGAGGGGCAAATTAAAGATGATACATCTGAAGGATAGATTAAATTATACCGTGGCAGATAAGCAATGGTAAAAAATGTAATGAAATATTTAAATGAGTGTTGACAAATATACATTCAATCGTGAAATAAACTCTCCATAACAGATCTATCTGTAGCTAACTAAGAATGTTATAGATTACGAGGGAGTACAGATTTAAGGTGATTGGTAGAAGGACTAAAGAGATTTGGTAGAAGGATTAGAGGAGACATGAGCAGAAACATTTTCAACTGAGAGAGTGGTGGGTGTCTGGAGTTTGCTGCCCAGTTTAGGCAGAAACCTTCAACTCATTTAAGTGGAACCTGGATCTGCACCTGGAACTCGCTACTGACCAAGTGCTGCTAAGTGACATCGGAATGGGTATCTAATTTGTTCAGCTAGTGTAGATACGAGTTGAATTGCCTGTTTCTATGCTGCAACTTTTCAATGTTTCTATTAAAATAAATTCATAATATTGCCATGAGTAGTAAACTTGAGGAGTGGGAGAGTTTTAGAATCCAGAAGAGGATGACCTAATAAACAATATGGAGAAAATCTACTGTAGATCTCAGCATTTCGGTTGACCTTTGAAGCCTCAAAAGGATCTCAAAAACCAGAGGGTGACTTACACACAAAGTGTAAAGCCACCAGTGTGGGTGGTTGCCACTTTAAGGTATCGTTAACATGTGATGCAGGGTGGACAGGTCTTAAACTCCCACACTTCTTCATAACACTGCCCACATTGCCTTGATCCCTTGTACCCAGTGATAAAGTAATATATGGATTTGTGGGATGAAAAACTGATGATTACTAATGGATGCACAGAACAGCTGAATAAAGAGGGAGATTTACTTATACCAAGTACATCTAAAACCAACACTTTTGGCATTGAAAAATTATGTTCTTACATCCTACGTCGATTTATGCAGAATGATATTTGACAGAAAACAAAAAAATATAAAACAGACTGTGACAGCACCAATGATAACCATAAAAAGGAATAGAACAGTACAAATAAATACGGATTCCTGAAAGACCAAAACAGGGCCGAGAGTGAGGCTGTTTCTCTGTTTGGATAATCTAAAACTAAAAAGTACACGCTAAGAATAAAGGTTCGGTCAGTTCTGACTTATGTAAGGAAACATTTCTCTCCTCAGAAGACTAGGAATCTTTGGAATTCTTTATTACAGACACCTGCAAGTGCACAGTTATTGGACAGGTTTAGGCAGAGATTGTTGGAATCTAACACATTTAAAATATGTAAAAGTTGGGCAGTTAAGTGGAGTTGAGATCAAAAATCAGGCCTGAATGATTGAGCAGCCATAACCTTATTTAATGGCAGAGACGGCTCAAGGGGCCACATAGCAAAATCTGCAAATTTGATTATGACCTGGAAATATACTGCCGTGCCTGTGCTTTCACTGGGTCAAAATGTTGGCACACACCACTTAAATCAAAAACTTACACCTCACTGACTGCAGGGAGTTAATGTCATGGCTCACCTTGTCAAGGGCTATCAGAGGATGGGGAATAAACCGGTCATGTCAATGATGTTCGCAACCAGAATAAATAGAACAAAATGTGCTTTCCAATGATAGCAGCTGTCAGTATCTATTAACTGCTATGATTATGTAGCTAAAGGAGGAATGGAAACCACAAAGTAAGAAAAATGCTCAAGACATAGCAGCATCCTATTGAGATGATTTATCAGGAAACTGAGGTAATATTCAGCAGGCAATTTCAAATTTGAACTAGGGAATTAACTGTCAGACCCCATTTTCCAACATTCAAGTTCGCGATTTGGAAAGAAAAGGCACTTGACAAAGCAAATAAAGTAACAAAAATCGTATCCTGGATAACAGTTATATTTAGTTTTATCTCCACTCTCTTGCAAACAGAAATATTCTCTGCCTTCTCCAGTATTTTCTGGCATTGCATAAAATGGGTATGGGTACACAGGAAATGAGAACAAAGCAGATTAACAAATCAGTCATTAATTCTTTAAGAACATCACAGGTATCTCTTCTCTTTCAATGGGTCAGACTGAACAGAAGGAACTGCATTATTCAACCATAAGGTCAGCCCTGTGATAAAAACTACTCTTGAGCTTCTGTTGATCGTTGGGGAGCCTCCTGAACACAGGACCAAAATAAAGTTATGCAGAAAAGCTGTTAATAGATATTCCAGAAATCAACCCTTGGAATCCATTTTTGCTCACATCAGTATCTTGCTGACTGAAGGCTAGTTCAAAATTATTCTCAAAGTGGAGCATCACTAATGAATTAATAATTGCTCACAAGTTGACCGCGAGTTCAAATTGTTTGAAACACTTAGGTGATTGAAAAAACTGATTACTTGCATTGTATTCAATGTGCTTTAAATTAAGCTGTTAAGAATAATGACCCAAATTTATTTTGCTACACATTCTCATGTAGAGCAGAACACTGGTTTGCTTCTTAAAAGACATTCACTGGGAGTTTGTTTCAATATTACGGACTTACCAAAATAGCTCGAAATACTGTGGAACTGATTCCTTCTGCCACCTCGTACTCTCCTTTTTCATTTGGACGTGTAAAATTGTGTTCTCTCCCCGATCCAAACATCCTGCAGGAACACAGAACATTGTGGTTAACAACATATTTATCAGCTGCTTCTAGACACCCTAATCATGTTAAAGGGAAAAGCATTACATGTTTTGAATTAGCAATGCCTGACAGATACTGACACTGGAGCTACTATCACATATTCAATGAATTAATTAAGCAGCAGAATCGAATCTGAAGGACAATATACCTTCTCAACTTTAAACAATTTAGGATTGGAAAGTTGAAGGAAGGCGAATAAAACATGAGGGGACATGTTTTTGAAATGAGGTAACACAAAAACGTAAGTGAATTGAATGAATGAATAAATAAATAATTGGATTATTAAATTCCCTGGACTAGTTAAGGTACATCCCAGAGTACTGAAAGATGTGGCTACAGAAATGGTGAATGCATTGATTGTTATCTTTCAAAATTTTACAAAATCTGAAAAGATTCCTGCAGACTGGAAAGTAAGAAATCTACTCATGAAGGGAGGAAGACAGAAAATGGAGAACATAGACCTGTTAACTTTCTGCCAATAGGAGGATGTTTTTGACCGCATGGGCTGAAGTGCCTTTTCCTGTGCTGGAGCTCTCAATGTCTCGATAATAAAGTTTCACAGGAGGTCAATAAAAAAAGAAATTACAGCACACGGGATTCAGAGTAATATATTGGTACAAACAATTGGTTAATGGATAGAAAACAGACATTAAGAGTGAACAGGTCATTTTCAGCATGATGGGCTATTCCTTGTAAAATACCACAAGTGCAAAGTTGTGCTCTCAGCTGTTCATAATCTATGGAAACTTGAATGCGTGAACAACATGTAATGTTTCCAAATTTGCTGATAACAACTAGATGCAAATGTAAGTTGTGAATAAGCATCAAGGGACAGACTAAGTGAATGAGCAAGTTTATGGCCCATGAAACAGACTGAATAAATGCGAAGTTATCCACTTTGGTAGGAAGTAAACAGAACATTTCATAAATCATGAGGGGTTGGGAAGTGCGCTACAGCAAGCAATTAGAATGACAATGGCATGGTGGCCTTCATTACAATGGAATTTGATTACAGTAGTGAAGATATCTTGCTGCAATTGTATACCACCTTGATTAGATTGCACCTGGAGTACTGCGTACAATTTTGGTTGTATCCAGGCCAGGATATAGAGGGAATTAAAATGAGGCTTACTGTATCAACCTCTGGGTTAGCAGGATTGTCTTAGAAGAGTCTGAGGGAGCTGGCTTGTATTTGAAGGTTTTGAAGAATGAAAAGTCATCGAATTGAAAGTTACAACCCTAACAGAGTGACAAGGTGTATAGCGATAGTGTCTCTCTTGGATGGTGAGTCCAGAGCAGGGAACATAAATACAGATTAAGGATTGACATTTCACACTCCGATGTGGAGGAATTTCTTGACCCAGAGGGTGATGAGCCTTTAGATTTCTCAACCCTTGACGGCAGCTCATTTATTGATCATGTTCAAGAAATCATAGATAACATCGGAGGGTGTGGGGATGAAGTGTGGAAAAGCAGTGTTGTCGCAGTTGACCAGCCATAATCCAAAAGAATGTCAAATCAGTCTGATTAGTCCAGTAGTTTTTGAATAATGTGCATGATAAGTTAAGAAGGTGCTGCAAAATTTTCAGGAAGCAGTGCTGCTTTAGCTGCTGACATCATGGAGTTGGGAGGGTGGGTAAATAGCTCCCAGCATCTGATTGGTGAATGGCACTGTCACTCAGTGTGTAGAGCAGTTAGGTCTTTCATTTTTGGGCTTTGCCCTTTTGTTGGGGTGAACTAGCCAGATCACAGAGTGCTGTTACCACAGGTTATTTGGGCAATGCCAAGTGGAGCTTAGAATGTGGGAAGTGTGGTATCTGCAGTGCACAAAGCTGCCCCTCTGTTGGAGCAGAGTTTGGCTCATTGCCATACCTGAGCCCTGCAAATGTCTTTGGGGTGGGGGTGTGCGTGCAGTTACAATTACCAGTGACTGGTGTTGGTTGTGATTGGGCTCCACAATGGCGTGCATGGCGATTTTTTTTTTGGAGGGGTGTGGACTCACTGATAATTCAGTTTCTCCGTTCTTACTATGGCAGTAAACACAAGTAAATGTGATATTCGTGAGTAATCAGTGCAGATGAATGAAATGCGCGAGTCGTGGAATTGTTTGTCTCATTGAATTTAGCCTCAGTACTGAAAAGGTTGGTAATCACTGGAATAGTCTACCCCAACTCTTGCAGTAGCTCACCTGCCCAGCATTGTATTGGGTTGTGCAGTGAAAATAGAAGGATCCACAACAAATCTGGTGTTGTCAACAATCAGCGTAACCCGTTCTGAAGTGCGGATGCTTCGAGTGCCTTCTTTGACATTTTCGTAGACAAAAACCATTTCTCCTCCCGATTTGCATGTCCCATCGATGGTGGGTGGATTACAATTTCGGCTGATATTGCCGACACTGCTGGAGCCATTTGGGGAAATCTTTTGAAGACGAGGGCTGTTTGGCCGTGATGTTGAAGTGTGATCCTTTTCTCTGTCTACATGCAAAAAATATTGCAAAGTAAGAATAATCCATCTGCATTTGCAAACACTTCCTCCTTATTACGTACTGCATGTAATTCACCCAACAATCAAGAGAAAGAGTATTTTTGTTTAGGTTGTCTGGGAATATCAACTTCCCTGAAGAATTAAATTCCCCAGCTAGTCAGTCCAAGTCCAAATCAGATTTGGTGAAATAAAGAGATTGACCACATAAACTACATTGTTAGCATCAACCAGTGCAACAAATCTGGCACAGTTCCTCTCCATTTTGGTAAGAGAATTTCAAGTTGACATTTTTGTGGCACAGTAAACACATTTCACTGCAAAAAAAATTAGAAATTCTATAAAGAACAAGCTGTTTATCATAACACTACTGAATTTGCATTCATAATATCTTTAAAGTAGAAGAATGCTTCATAGACATATCAGCAATAAAAATCTCACATCAATCCACTGGAGTAGATACCAAGACAAATGACCGAATGTTTGGTCGAAAAAGCTGGATTTCAAATTGATGTCAGATGAGGTGAAAGAACGAGAGGCAAAGGGGTTGAGAGAGGAAATTATGGCTTAGAGTCAGAAATAGAAAGCAATTAAAATTTTGGATAGACAAGGGCTTGAGTTGGAGCAATAATTCACAGGTTTGTAGGGCTGGAGGAAGCTAGAGACGGGAGGAAGGAAACAAGGCAATGGAAAAACTTCAAAACAAGAGAACCTTAAAACTGGGGCCAGAAGTCAGTTTAAGCACAAGGATTATGAGTGAGTAACACTTTCACAAGTTAGAATATAGTAGCAGCTTTGGATTGTTGTTGTATACAGGTGTATCAACTAATGACAGATTCAAGTACACCAAATTCAAAACATCATCTGAGCAGAGAACAACAAAACTGAAGTAATTGAAAAAAAATTAGAACAAGAATCTCTTTAATCTTGCAGTAATTAGCAATTTATTCTTTCACTTCCAGTTAGTGGGCACTGGTTACAGACTGCTTCTGCAAAACTGTTCAAGAAATCTGAACCACTTGCGACTCCCTTGCATGTCCATTACAAGAACTCATTATTAAATTGATTGCCAAGCCTATGCACTTGGCTCAATTTCTACTGTGTCTCGTGTCCATTCTTCCACTTTCCACAGGTTAACTCCTAATGTTGCTTGCACAAATTATAATTACAAGCAGTTTTTACAGGCTTTACAACTTCACAAGCTGTGGCTTGAACATGAGCAAGCAGAAATCAAATTTTTAAAAAGGTTGCTCCATAAATCTAGGAAGTACATTCCATAATAACACCAATCGGTGGACGGTGATATCAATCACTTTACTAACTCAATCAATTACAAACCAGAATGTTCTTACAGGGAAATAAAAGTAACAGAGGTGGTTTGCTTGGGTTTCAATAAGTCTTGGGTGCTGTCGACCAAATGGCAGACATTTGCAACTCTGCATTATTTCAGTAAAATGCTTGCTTCTGATCTTTAAGCATTACCTGTACACTTTGGAGCAGTGTCTGCATGCAAGCAAATGTAAGAGAATTCTAAAGCCAGCCCCCTAAAATGGAAACAAATAATCTGACCAATTTTATGTTCAACATTTGCACACAAAAGAACTACTCATACAAAAATTTCATTGCATTGGTACCCACACATTGTAGGCTAAATAGCAAGAAAGTGAAATCCAATGAACGTCAATTCAAGGGCAAGCCTCTTAGGACTAATGGATCTAGTTATATTGGCTTGTTCTTGCTAACAAAGTTGCATCAACAGCAGATCCCAGTTGAGGAAATAATGATGCGAGCAGACCCAGAAAATACTCTAATATCCTTTATACTACATTGGCCAGTGAGGGGAGGGATGGAACAGCAGTGGTAATCAGTGTCTTCAGCTGCCTGCGTCATATGGTGATATTTATAGCTGTGCATCACAAGCCTTCTCTGCCATTAATGTATGCAGAGTGTTAAACTGATTCATCATTACTTCAGAAGACAACTTTTTTTTCCCTATCATAAAGATATTTTTTCAACAGCAGTACAGTGGCGTTATGTAATATGAAAGGGGGAGTTTGTGGTTATAAAGGTACCTTTCTTGACATCTCAAAATATTTAACAAACCTCAACAAATTAATGTGCTTTTTTGCAGGCAAATACAGAAAACCAATGTTTTAGTAATGTAGGTTGAGGAATAAATATTGGCTGGGAGACTGGGGAGAATACCACTGTTAATACAGTCATGATTAGAGTAGGCACTTTCTAGATTATATAGAGTCATAGAGATGTACAGCATGGAAAAAGACAATTCGGTCTAACCAGTCCATGCCGACCAATATCCCAACCCAATCTAGTCCCACCTGCCAGCGCCCGGCCCATATCCCTCCAAACCCTTCCTATTCATATATCCATCCAGATGCCTCTTAAATGTTGCAATTGTACCAGCCTCCACCACATCCTCTGGCAGCTCATTCCATACACGTACCACTCTCTGGGTGAAAACTTTGCCCCTTAGGTCTCTTTTATATCTTTCCCCTCTCACCCTAAACCTATGCCCTCTAGTTCTGGACTCCCCGACCCCAG
>NC_057725.1:28802696-28821056 GCF_004010195.1 Chiloscyllium plagiosum
AACCAGTCCATATTATCCCTCCAAAGAGTAACCAACCCTTTTCCCTCTCCTTACCTAAACACTACGGCCAATTTAGCATGGCCAATTCACCTGACCTGCACATCTTTGGACTGTGGGAGGAAACCGGAGCACCCGGAGGAAACCCACGCAGACACGGGGAGAACGTGCAAACTCTACACAGTCAGTTGCCTAGTCGGGAATTGAACCCGGGTCTCTGGCGCTGTGAGGCAGCAGTGCTAACCACTGCGCCACCATGCCGCCGTCTTTCCTCACTATCTCCCTGGCTATCTCCCAACTTACTAGTTTAAATCCTCCCAAGCAGTTCTAGCAAATTTCCCTGCCATGTTTTATTGAAATCTGTCTCTTGATTAAATGTTAAAAATATAAACCATAAGTTAGCCTGGAGCACTACTTTTTTTTTAAAAAGCAATAAGACAGTGCTATTTTCTGGGTCTGTAGATTGTGAAGGGGCAAAGATGGTCTTTAGTAGAGTGACATGCTCTTCCTGTTGGATGTGGGAGTTTAGGGAGAGTTTCCATGTTTCTGTCTGATTATGTCTGCAAGGAGTGCCTTTGGCTGTGAATCCTATCATATCACATGGATCAGTTGGAGTGGCAGCTCGAGGCAATGAGGAACTTACAAGAGCTAGATGTGTGATGAATGGCAGTTATAGAAAGGGAGAAAAGGCGCAGATACACTTAGGTAGGTGTGTTAACTCTAGGAAAGATAGGAGGGGTAGACAGGTAGTGCAGGAGTCTCCTGTGGCTGCCCCCATGTAAAACAAGTATGCTGTTTTGGAAAACATAGGGGGTGATGGACTCTCAGGGCAATGCAGCACAAACAGCCAAGTTTCTGGCATTGAGTCTGGCGCTATTGTAATGAGGGGTATGTTGGGTTCCAAATGATTGTGATAGAGAACTCTCTAGTCAGAGGCACAGAGAGACATTTCTGCAGCCAGCAGCAAAAGATCAGGATGGTGTGTTGCCTCCCTGGTGCCAGGATAAAGGATAGCTTGGAGAGGGTGCAGAATGTTCTGAAACAGGGAGAGGGACCAACAGGAGGTCATTATTTCCAATGTGTACAATGACATGGGAAGGAAAAAAAAGGATGAGATTCTGAAGGGAAAATATGCAAAGCTGAGCAGGAATTTAAAAAGGAGGTCCTAGAGGGTGGTAATAGGAAGTTAGAACAGATGAATGCGTGGTTGAGGAGTTGGTGCAGGGAAGAAGGGTTCAGATTTCTAGATCATAGGAATCTCTTCTGGCATAGAAGCGAAATGCACAAGGAAGACAGATTGCACCTGAATTGGAATGGAAAAATACACCATCTGGGAGCTGCTTGGGAGGATTTAAAATAGTATGGTGGGGTGGTGGGACCGAGGGAGATAGTGAGGAAAGAGATCAATCTGAGACTGGCACAGTTGGGAGGAGTGAGTCAAACATTCAGGGCCAGCAGGAACAAAAAGAAAAAGGTAGGATGACAAATTAAGCTAGTAGAAAGTGAGGACTGCAAATGCTAGAGGTCAGAGTCGAGAGTGTGGTGCTGGAATAGCACAGCAGGTCAGACAGCATCTGAAGAGCAGGACAATCAACATTTCGGGCATAAGCCCCTCATCAGGAACTTGAAACGTCCATTTTTCTACTCCTCCAATGCTGCCTGACCTGCTGTGCTATTCCAGCACCACACTCTTGACTCTGACAAATTGAACTGCATTTATTTCAATGCAAGAGCTGAACAGGGAGAACAGGTGGACTCAGGGCATGATTAGGCACATAGGAATGGGATATCAAAGCAATTAGAGAGATGCGGCTCAGGGATGGACAAGACTGGCAGCTTAATGTTCCAGAATACAAATGCTATTAGGAGGATAGAAAGCAGGGCAAGAGAGGAGGGGGAGTGGTGTTTTAGATAGAAGATAGCATTACAGCTGAGCTGAGGGAGGATATTCCTGAAAATACATCCAGGGAAGTTATTTGGGTGGAACTGAGAAATAAGAAAGGGATGATCGCCTTATTGGGATTGTACTGTAGACTCCCTAACAGTCAGAGGGAAATTGAGAAACAAACTTGTAAGGAGGTCTCAGCTATCTGTAAGAATAATAGGGTGGTTATGGTAGGGGATTTTAACTTTCCAAACATAGACTGGGACTGCCATAGTGTAAAGGGTTTAGATGGAGAGGAATTTGTTAAGCATGTACCTACCAGAGAAGGTGCAAAACTTGACCTACTCTTGGGAAATAAGGCTGGGCAATAAGGTCTCCAAATAGACCTCACCAGCAAGGATATATTTCCCTCCCCTCCCCTATCAGCGTTCCGAAAAGACCACTCCCTCCGCGACTACCTCGTCAGGTCCACACCCCCCACCAACCCAACCTCCACTCCCGGCACATTCCCCTGCAACCGCAAGAAATGCAAAACTTGCGCCCACACCTCTCCCCTCACTTCCCTCCAAGGCCCCAAGGGATCCTTCCATATCCGTCACAAATCCACCTGCACCTCCACACACATCATTTACTGCATCCGCTGCACCCAATGTGGCCTCCTCTACATTGGGGAGACAGGCCGCCTACTTGCGGAAGGTTTCAGAGAACACCTCTGGGACACCCGCCCCAACCAACCCAACCGCCCCATGGCTGAACACTAATTCCCCCTCCCACTCTGCCAAGAACATGCAGGTCCTTGGCCTCCTCCAACGCCAGACCATGGCAACACGACGCCTGGAGGAAGAGCACGTCATCTTCCGCCTAGGAACCCTCCAACCTCAAGGGATGAATGCTCATTTCCACCCCCCCCACCTTATCTCAGTTCCAACCCTCGGACTCAGCACCGCCTTCTTGACCTGCAATCTTCTTCCAAACCTCTCGGCCCCCACTCCCTCTCCGGCCTATCACCCTCACCTTAACTCCTTCCACCTATCGCATTCCCAACGATCCTCCCCACCTTTTATCTTAGCCTGCTTGGCAGACCTTCCTCATTCCTGAAGAAGGGCTTATGCCTGAAACGTTGATTCTCCTGCTCCTTGGATGCTGCCTGACCTGCTGCGCTTTTCCAGCAACACATTTTTCAGGTGACAGATGTCAGTGGGGAAGCACGTTGGGGCCAGTTACCATAATTCTATTAGATTTAAAGTAGTGATGGAAAAGGATAGACCTGATCTAAAAGTTGAAGTTCTAAATTGGACAAAGGACAATTTTGATGGTATTAGGCAAGAATTTTCAAAAGCTGATTGGGGGCAGATGTTCACAGGTAAAGGGAGCTGGAAAATGGAAAGCCTTCAGAAATGAGATGAGAGTCTAGAGAAAATATAAAGCCGATAGGTGTATTCTTAAGAGGGAAATTAGGAGTGCAAAAAGGAGACATGAGATAGCTTTGGCAAATAGAGGTAAGGACAGTCCAAGGAGTTTTTATAATTACATTAAGGCCAAAAAGGTCACTAGAGAGAGAATAGGGCTCCTCAAAGATCAGCAAGTCTGCCTTTGTGTGGAGCCGCAGGAGATGGGGGAGATACTAAATGAGTATTTTACATCAGTATTTACTGTGGAAAACAACATGGAAGACATAGAATGTAGGGAAATATATGGTGACATCTTGAAAGATATCCATATTACAGAGGAGGACGTGCTGGATGTCTTGAAACGCATAAAGGTGGATAAATCCCCAGGACATGATAAGTTGTACCCTAGAACTCTGTGGGAAGCTAGAGAAGTGATTACTGGGTCTCTTACTGAGATATTTGTATCATCGATAGTCACAGGTGAGGTGCCAGAAGACTGGAGGTTGGCTAACATGGTGCCACGTTTAAGAAAAGTGGTAAGGACAAGCCAGGGGGAACTATAGACCAGTGAGCCTGATGTCGGTGGTGGGCAAGTTGTTGGAGGGAATCCTGAGGGACAGGATGTACATGTATTTGGAAAGGCAAGGACTGATTCGGGATGGGTCAACATGGCTTTATGCATAGGAAATCATGTCTCACAAACTTGATTGAGTTTTTTGAAGTAACAAAAAGAGGGTTGATGAGGGCAGAGCGGTAGATGTGATCTATATGGACTTCAGTAAGGTGTTCGACAAGGTTCCCCATGGGAGACTGGTGAGCAAGGTGAGATCTCACGGAATACAGGGAGAACTAGCCATTTGGATACAGAACTGGCTCAAAGGTAGAAGAGAGAGGGTGGTGGTGGAAGGTTTGTTTTTCAGACTGGAACCAGTAGAGTGCCACAAGGATCAGTGCTGGGTCCACTACTTTTCGTCATTTTATATAAATGATTTGGATGAGAGCATAAGAGGTACAGTTAGCAAGTTTGCAGATGACACCAAAATTGGAGGTGTAGTGGACAGTAAAAGTGGTTACCTCAGATTACAACAGGATCTTGATCAGATGGGCCAATGGGCTGAGAAGTTGCAGATGAAGTTTAATTCAGATAAATGTGAGGTGCTGTATTTGGGAAAGTAAATCTTAGCAGGACTTATACACTTTTAATGGTAAGGTCCTAGCGAGCATTGCTGAACAAAGAGACCTTGGAGTGCAGGTTCATAGCTCCTTGAAAGTGAAGTTGCAGGTAGATAGTGAAGGCATTTGGTATACTTTCCTTTATTGAGTACAGGAGTTGGGAGATCATGTTACAGCTGTACAGGACATTGGTTAGGCCACTGTTGGAATATTGTGTGCAATTCTGGTCTCCTTCCTATCAGAAGGATGTTGTGAAACTTGAAAGGGTTCAGAAAGGATTTACAAGGATGTTGCCAGGGTTGGCGGATTTGAGCTATCGGGAGAGGCTGAACAGGCTGGGGCTGTTTTCCCTGGAGCATCGGAGGCTGAGGGGTGACCTTTATAGAGGTTTACAAAATCAGGAGGGACATGGATAGGATAAATAGACAAAGTCTTTTCCCTGGGATGGGGGAGTCCAGAACTAGAGGGCATAGGTTTAGGGTGAGAGGGGAAAGATATAAAAGAGACCCAAGGGGCAACTTTTTCACACAGAGGGTGGTACGTGTATGGAACGAGCTACCAGACAGTGGTGGAGGCTGGTACAATTGCAACATTTAAAAGGCATTTGGATGGATATAGAATAGGAAGGGTTTGGAGGGATATGGGCCGGGTGCTGGCAGGTGGGACAAGAATGGGTTGGGATATCTGGTCGGCATGGATGGGTTAGACTGAAGGGTCCTGTTTCCATCTGTACATCTGACTCTACACCACTTTTGGAATATTGCGTGCAAATCTGCTTTCCGCCCTAATGGAAGGATGTTTTGAAACTTGAAAGGGCTCAGAAAAGATTTACAATGATGTTGCCAGGGTTGGAGGATTTGAGCTACAGGGAGAGGCTGAATAGGTGGGGGCTGTTTTCCCTAGAATGTTGGAAGCTGAGGGGTGACCTTCTAGAGGTTTATAAATTCATGAGGGGCATGGATAGGGTAAATATACAAGGTCTTTTCCTTTAGGTGGCGGTGTCTTGAACTAGAGGGTGTAGGTTTAGTGAAGGCATTTGGTATACTTTCCTTTATTGAGTACAGGAGTTGGGAGGTCATGTTGCAGCTGTACAGGACATTGGTTAGGTCACTGTTGGAATATTATGTGCAATTCTGGTCTCCTTTCTATTGGAAAGATGTTGTGAAACTTGAAAGGTCTAGTGAGAGAGGGAAAAGATTTGAAAGGGATCTAAGGGGCAACTTTTTCACGTAGAGAGTGGTATATGAATGGAATGAGATGCCAGAGGACGTACTAGAGGCTGGTACATATACAACATTTAAAAGGCTTTTGGACAGTGATGTGAATAGGAGGGATATGGGCCAACTGCTAGCAAATGGGACTAGACTAGGTTAGGATATCTGGTCGGCATGGACGAGTTGGACCACAGGATTGGTTTCTCTGTTGTACATTTCTATGACTCTAAATAGTGTCATGGATCTGGTACAGTTATGAAACAGCAAACAAAATTCATTTTAACTGAATGATATCACCTCAAATGGTATTGCATTCCCTCAAGACTATATTGCATTTCTGCCTAGACTGTGCACATGAGTCTGTGCACCATGGCTTGAACCCATGGTCTTTTGACTCAGAGGCAAGAATACTAGAGCTAAGACAGGCAAGGCTGCAAGATAGGCTATTTGTCTGAGAGCATACTGCTGCTCCCCCAAACAGAAACCAAAGAGTAACAGCTGACAACTTCACAGGAATACCCACAAAAGAGTAAATCAGCATTTATGTAGCACCTTATCACAAGGCAGAATATCTTAAGTGCTTTGCAAAGAATATAATAATTTGTAAAATGTGGTCATGGTTCAGTTAATAATGACAAAAAATCATTCCAGCAAGGCACACTGACAAAAATAATAAAATTAATCTTTGCGAGCACTGGGTGCCCATGACACCAATGTGTCCTTATTCTCGTTTGTTAGGCATAAAAGTCTGTTTAGCATCTCATGCAGAGAAAAATGCACCTCCAGCAATTTAGAACACCCTCTGCATTGCAGAGAAGTGTCAATTACAGATAGTGTATTGGTGAAAATGCCATTATTTTTCTGAGGAGCACGGATTTTGATCAAACAAATGTTGCTGCCTTATAATCCCATGTTAACAGTGTTTATGGTTTAGCTTTGCCAACTATTCCTTGAAAGATGCATTTCTAAGGCCACACATATTTCATGAACTTTGCTTCTCTATTTTCTACTGAAACAAATATTTGCCAAAAATTCTAAAATACCAACATTACAACTTGCTACATTTTCGCCAATCGACAAATGACAAATATCATCTCAATGATTCGAAGTTTGGGTTTCAACCTTTAATTACATATTTGCAGAGAACTCTGATTATTTCGATTATTCTCTTGATATTTTAATTACAGCACAAACTTTGTGAAGATCAATCATATGTATTTTAGATTGATAAGCTACAGGAACCAAAAATAACCACAACATCTGCACTCTCTTCAACCCACAAAAAATCTTACATACCATGAAGACAACTATATTCCACATTTGCACATTCACCTTCATTACACATTTTAATTCTTATTTCTCGCCCCTTTGGTTCTGTACCCTTACCCCAATTAGTTTTTCAACAAGTTGCTAAACAGTGATCTTGATCCAAGGTCATTTCTAATTCAATTTAAAGTCAAGCCTTACATGATGGAAGCACTCTAGGAAAAGCAGCTAGCCTTTGCTCTCTCCTTTCTATCAAGATTTAACACACCTGTCAAAGAACAGAGATGAAGAGTTTCTTTGCAAATTCATTTTTAATATTTATCAAGGTGATGGTCATCAGGGCAGTAAACAACACATTTTTCCACAATTGGTACTCAGTGTTAGAATCAACATTCCCACGTCAAGTTTTGCATCATCAGGCAGTATTTCCTCTGAACTTATAACTCAGTGTTTGAAAAAAAATTATCTCCACCAATATCAAGATAATGTGAGAATGTGCTGAAACAAAAAAAAACTTAAACTTGTCTTGTTTCTTTCTTGATTCCTTCTACGTTGCATTCAGATAGCTGATCTGCAAACTCAAAGCTCACCAGGGCAAATCATTTGCTTATTTACTATACCTATTATAACAGTCAGGAGAGGAACAGCAGTATGTGACTATCAGATATGGAAACCCTAAAGGAGTCTCAGCCCTTGCAATTATTCAACAAGTTCAGTGGTGTTGGAGTTGTGTGAACAAAAGCAGGGACTGCAAGGAAGACGACCAAACTGACAACACCACCACATCTGGCAATATTTGATGTGTGCTATGCGTGCCTGTGGAGAGTTGAGGGATGTACACGAGGAGATACTTGGAGTGTTATTTAAAGTTCAAAACAATAGCCCAGGTCGCAATATGGACAACGATAAGCAGGGTCTCATAAGAAGGGACGTTAAAAAATGTCCATCAGCAAATAAAGTCTGAGTAGGAAAAAATGGTTAAATGACAGAATTGTAAATTCTTTAACAAATGGATGAATTGATGGAAATAACAAAAATAACACTATGATATAATAGACAATGCAGTTTGAATGGAGTTACATAGGAACATAGTTATTAGCGGAAAAATCTTACAAGTCCCATGACAGTTGCCACACTAAATCAGAATCCTGTATACATCAAGAAATAATGTAGGCTTGTAAGAAAGGAGACGCAATAATCACAGGCAAATTTAATTTTCATACAGTTTGGATGAATAAAATTACAAAGGTAGCCTGGAAAAGTCCATCAATATGTGAGCTACTTTCTTCAATAAAAACAAACATTCTTGATCAAACAGGAAATAAGCCATTTTGGAGCTTGTACGGTGTGATAAGGTAATATTAGTGACTTCACAGTAAAGGATCTTCACCGTAAAGGGGATTATAGAGTTAGAGGGTCATTGAGATGGACAGCACAGAAACAGACCCTTCGGTCCAACTCATCCATGCCGACCAGATATTCCAACCCAATCTAGTCCCACCTGCCATTATCCGCCCCACAACCCTCCAAACCTTTACAATTCATATACCCATCCACATGCCTTTTAAATGCATTTTCAGCTCTGATCTCCAGCATCTGCAGACCTCACTTTCTCCTGTATATTTAATAAGTCAATCTTATGCAAGCTTCAACCTTAACATTTGCTAAAAATTCCAAATTCTTTCTTACCACCTGCTCACTGTCAAAATCTACAGACTCTGTTCAATTCAATTTATTCATAGAATCCAGAACAGCGCATAATTGAAATGCCCTGTCCCTGCACACTTCATGTGCTGTTAAGGTTACCTCCCTCACCAGTGCACAGTGCCTTTCTTTCAATCCTTCTCTAATATGACAATATAGCATCAAAACACAAGAGCATATATGCAGCCAAGTTCATAAGTTGCAATTTTGCAAGTCACTGAGATTGCAGAGCTGACAAATAATTGCATAGCAATGACAGAATTCAACATATCAGAGAACAGAAGTATTGTATATGGGAAGCATTACGTCAGTGTGTGCAGAGAGACAGTGAGCGCGTGGGAGTCAGACAGGGAGGTGTAGAGTGGAGCATTACAGCATGGACAGAAGAATGGCTGATGAACAGAAAGCAGAGAATACGCATGCAAACATGGTTCTTATTCAAGTTGGCAAGATGTACCAAGTGGTGAGCCACAGCAATTGATAAGAGAACTTAAATTTTTACAATTTATATAAATGACTTGGGTAAACGGATGGAAGATAACAATTACCAAATTTGCTGGCAACACAAAAATAGAAGGGAAAATAAGTTGTGCAAAGAGGATATAAAGGTGCCTCCAAAATATATATATAGATGTGTTAAGTGAGGGGTAAAAGATGTGACAAATGGAATATTATGCGAGAAAGCGTGAAATTTGGCAAGTAGAATAAAGAAATATTTTATCTAAATGTTGAGAGATTAAAGATGCAGAGGGATCAAAACATCCTTGGCTATGAATCAAAATTGATGGAATGCAGGTACAGTAAGCAATTGGAATGGTAACAGAATATCATGTATTGCCAGGAGACAATCAGATCAGCCACACTGAATGGCCTGCTACTGCTCCGAACCTGTATGCTCGTTCAAGGCATGTGAGAGGTAGTAAGAGAGAGAATGGAAGAGAGGTGATGAGACTCATATGGAAAGCAGAGAGAAAGGGAGATATAGGAAGAAACTCTACAGAACTTAGGCAGATATCTTTGAAGAAATATACAGAGGAAAAACAAGCATTTGGTTGCAGCTGGAATACACAGTTGGAAAAAAAAGGTCACCGAAAATCACCAGAATGGACTCCATTTCTTTCCGAGCGAACAGAAATCTTGCTCTGAAAGCAGGAAAAAAATTTAGGCTTTGCAAATTTTAAAGCCAGCCCATGGTTGGAATCCTAGTTTTAAAAAGACAACAAATTTGTGCTGTGATAGAAGACAAAGATTTCATAATTTCAGTAAAAGTTCAACATCAAAAGTACTTTCAAATTCCTTTAGCATTAAGTTTTGGTTGTGAGGTTTACAAGAACAGTCTCCAACCTGACAACTGTGTAACCAGCTGATATACTGCAAGCTGGAATTTAACTTCTCAAAAATTACTCATTTACAAATTGACCCCTATTTTCTGACTAAAAGTTGTGTCTCAGATATCGGAGTTTTACATATTTTTGGGATAATAGATAACTTGCTAAGGAGTTCTCAGAATCAGAAATTGTGGTAGTAAAAACAAAAAAGCCAACTCACCACCATGATGCTGTCTAGTTGGTGAAGTTACATTCCTAATACATGGAGTAAGCTGTCCTTCTGTCCTTTCATGTGATGAGTCACGAGAACGGTCACTCGACCTGCGCCGATCACGAGACCGCTCATAACCAGTAGCTGCGTGGAGGCTCATTTTATTAATTCGTGCTGTCCCAAGCTTTGGGGTGCGTGAAGGTGCACTGCGAAATGAAACAAACTTAAGAATCCTGAAAATAAAACAATTCTCAAAAAATTCCATTACTATTTCCTTTAATGCTTGGCGAAGGTATAAGAATTTTTAATCTGTAGACTGAATCTTTATAACACACTTATTACAGATAATTCTCCAAGAAATTCTACATTGTAACAAACGTGAATAATATAAATACTTATACTATTTTTTAAATCATCCATTTGGCTGTGGGTCTGAAGTCACACATAGGGCAGACCAGGTGAGGACAGCAGTTTCCTTCTCTGAAGGACATGAATAACCAGATGGGTTTTTCCAACAATCAACAGTAGTTTCATGGTCATCATTAGACAATTAATTCCAGATTTTTATTGAATTCAAACTTCACCATCTGCCATAGCGTGATTAGAACTCAAGTCCCCAAAACATTGCCAGTGTCTCTGGATTAATAGTCTTACAATAATACCATTAGGCTATGACCTGCTCCTTGGGTGTCCAGAATCATACAAAGAGACATGTCAGCAAATGGCATACAGGTAAAGATCTTCTATCTATGCACTCTGCCCCACATGACTTCAGTACCATATGTACCATAATAGGTACAATGCATCCCACTCAATATCATGCAATTGTCTGGCAGTAGCAAAACCAAAGGTTAAAAATCTAAGTTAACTTCTTTTGTTAGACAATCCACAGATTTAGGTGACTGACAAAAGAAAATGGAAGCAAAACAAGGAAAGCGGATTATGATCTAGAATATGCTGTCTGAAATAATAGTGGAATCAATTCAATACTAACAACCTAAATGGAATTGGATAAATATAGCAATATGGACAAAAATTGTGGGAAGTGGAACTAATTAGATAGCTCTTTCAAAGAGTTGGCTAATTGTGTTATAGACTAAATGGCTCTTTCTATGCAATCATCTCAATTTTATGAAAATGATGTGGAAATTTTAATGCAAGTGTATAGACTATCAGTGGGAAACATCTGTTTCTATATTTAGAGCATGAAATTATCACGTAATTTAGTAAAAGGTTTCCAATATATAGTTAAGAACAGATCAGCAAAGAAATGGTGAGGGTTTCTGATGACGCAAAAATTAACTATTCCGCTCGACTCTGCATTGATAAATCAAAGAACCAAACTTAAGGAGATTCATTAAAAGTAATAAGGAATTATTTTATTTGTTTTGTCCCCACACCGAACAGAAACACTGAAGAACAACCCAGGACATTTTTTTTCAATAAAAATGAATCAAACAAAAAAACTGAAACCAACAAACAGTGCTGACAGGACAAAAGTCCAATGTCTTTGAGAGCCTGCTGAGGCACAATGGCCCAAATGACCTACTTCCATGTTATAAATTCCATGATGCTATTCTTGCAACAGATAAATCATTTTGCTCCACTGATATCTGTGTACAGAACAATAATTACCCCCAGTCTACAATTTGTACCAAGTTCCATTTTGAATAGGAAACAATTCTTGAAACATACCACAGGAAAATACACTTCTGCCCAAAAACCCCCCAACAATCAAATATTAGGAAAAAAAGTGTTCCAAATGCAGAAACTAATTTAATGCCATTTTAACTCATGAATGTTTTCGAGCCTTGGAAAACCTCTGGACTAATCATTTATCAGAAGGCAGATAATTCGAATCAAGGATAGTCAGCCCATTCCCTATGTCGTCATTTTTGCCAGATGAAGTTGAAAAAATATTACAGGATGGACTGCAGATTTCAAAAGATCCTATATTTTACATAGAAATGTTACAAGAAGAAGCTTGAGAACTTATTCATTTTTTATTTGAAACTCAGTATGTATGGGAGAAGATCAGCACTGAAAACTCAACTAACCTTTGCAAAGCTAACAGTGATGACGGGTCGCAACGCCTGAGTGTGATCAACCCTTATTCTGTTGACAGTGATTAGCTCAACCCTGACACAGAGATGAGGCTGTATTTAGAAAAAAATAGTCTTCAGTTTTTAGTTCATTTCAGTTTTTGAACGTATCATTACAAGATACTTGACCTGTACAACGTTTGACTTGAATTTGCCCCTTTGTGACTTAACAGAAAGCAGAGACTAATTTTGCTTTATGGCAACCTTGCAAGCATCTCTCTTCTCATTTCAATTTCAATCTTAATATTCATTATTCAACTTATTGCGGCTTCCACTTGCAAAGTTAGATCTTTGCAAATTCGATCTATTAACTATTAAAATCAGCTCAGGCTAGCATCAAGGAATGTCTTTTTAGGGTATTAAATCAATGGTCTAAATCATACACCATACGAATACAGCGTGCTACTTTGAAACTAAACCACCAGAAATTGAAATCTTCAAAACCAGTACATTTACTGCATTTATACGAATTTTGAATTACAAACCAAAAGAGTGCTCAATTCACTGTTGCTCACTTTCAAGAAATAGAGAACTATCACATTGAACACAAGGTCAGTGAACATCATTCTTGAAAGTCTTAATCAATTGGTCAATGGGCTTAGGAGTGGCAGATGGAGTTTAGTATGGATAAATGTGAGGTCTTGCATTTTGCGAAAACAAACAAGGGCGAGACTTGGACAATTAAAAGTAGGGCCTTGGTAGTTTTGTAGAACAGAGAGATCGAGGGGTTCAGGTACACAAGTCTTTGAAGTTTGCATCACATGTAGACAGGGTGGTTAAGGTGGCATTTAGCATGCTTGCCTGCATTACTCAGATCTGAAGAGGACATCACGTCAAATTTGTACGTGATGTTGGTGAGGCGGCATCTTACATACTCTGTCCAGTTCTATTCACATGGTTATAGAAAGGATACTATTAAGCTGGAGAAGGCTCAGAAAAGATTTACCAGGATATTGATAGAAATGGAGAGTTTCAGTTATAAAGAGAGGTTAGATAGACTGGGACTTTTTTTTTCCCCACTGGAGTGTAGGAAGTTCAGGGGTGACTTTATAGGAGGTTTATAAAATCATGATGGGTTTTGGTAAGGTGAATAGCATAAGTCTTTTCTCTAGGTTGGGGGGTTTCAAGACTAGGGGGCATATTTTTAAAGTGAGAGGAGAAAAATTTTAAAAAGACACGAGGAGCCATTTTCTTACAGTGAGTGGTTAGTGTGTGGAACGAACTTCCAGAGGAAGTGGTTGATGCAGGTACAGTCACAATGTTTAAAAGACATTCGGATAAGTACGTAAATAAGAAATGTTTGGAGGAATATGGGCCAAGCATAGGTAGTTTGGACTAATTTAATGGGATTATAATCAGCATGGATTTATTGGACTGAAGGGTCTGTATCTATGCTGTATGACTGTATAACTGCAGAATAAACTTTAATGTTTCCCAAGCACCCTTTACGACCTCAGTGTCCCAATGTGCTTTACAGCCAATGAAGTACTTCTCAAGTGTAGTCACTTCTGCAATAGTATACATTAAAGTGAATTTGTGCACAGGAAGGACTCTGAGATTATCTGTTTGGCGTGACTCTTCTTGACGGATAAATATTGTTAAATTCTGGAGAAAACTCCAGGTTCTTCTTCGAATAGTACTATGAAAACTCTTGTTCTCATCTGAGACGACAGATGAAACCTCAGTTTCATGCTTTACCTGACAGTACAGCCATACCAACAGTGCATAGTGTGATAGGAGCTTCTGAAAGGGTTACCCACTGAGACATGTTTGACATCTTGATTTAGGAGAAAAAAAAATGAATTAGAAACAACCGAAATAGGAACCATTGAAAGCAGAAAAGATAAATCCACCCTGGAATCATTTTAAATTAGTATGATCCCAGTTGATGCTATTACTGGACAAGTCAGATACCAGCCAGGAACTTGGCATGAGTAATCGCATTTAGATTTATTTTGGTTTTAACTAAGTGGACTCTTACTGAAACGTAGGCTTGCAGTGCTTCAGAATTTGATTAAAACAGAAGCATCTTAACCAAAGAAATCAAGAAAAAAAATAGAATAAATCAGTCCAGCTTCTTATGATACATATTCAAAGATTTCTAAACACGCTTTAAAAAAGTGTGATTCCATTAATCTCAAAACACACTTTTATAAATTGAACAAGTACCAATTTTTGTCCAGTACCCAAAACTATACTTATAGAGGAATCATATCACAATTCCTGTGTCTTTGGCAGATACAAGTCATTTGTAACTTAAACTTTTAAACTCAAATGCAGATTGTTCCTTCTTGGAAACAATGTTAGCTTCAATCCTTTTCTGAAGAAGGGCTTATGCCCGAAACGTCGATTCTCCTGTTCCTTGGATGCTGCCTGACCTGCTGCGCTTTTCCAGCAACACATTTTCACCACTATGTATCCTGAACAAAAACAGAAATTGCTGGAAAAGTTCAGCAGGTCTGGTAGCACCTGTGAACAGAAATAACAGTTAACATTTCAGGTCCAGTGACCCTTCCTCAGTTAAGTTTTATAGAAAAAAAAAACAAGCTTTGGAATTTTCTAACAAACCTGGAGGCCCCATTCTTCACCTTAGTGTCATTAAAAAAAATAAAATAATGAAAAGTTCATTTGTGGTGCTCAAAACCCATTCACCCTACAGCCAGATCACAAAAACTGTTTTAAAATAAATCACTGTAGCTACAGAAAAGCTTACAAGTTAATTAATATCAGACCCAATGAAAATGCACTCGTTACTAACTCAAAAACTAACACTTACTAAAAATATTTTTAATCTATCATTGCAAACTTTGCATCACATCTCACCCCCAATAAATAAAAGAAAATCTATCTTCAATAGGCATCATTATTCACTAAAAGTTATTAATTCTAAAACATTCTAATTATATGGTAACATTGCTTTGCAACTCTGTGTAATCATTTTTACACATCAGAGTCTCTGGCATGTGCATTGTCAAAGTATTTGCTGAAATATTTTCTTTTCCAAGCACACAAATAATTTTCAACTTATGAAGTTGAAGAATTACGTTCTATCAAAATAATTGTAAAGTTTTTGTCATGAAATATTTTGAAATAAAATCAAAGCATTCTGATCCAGATCTCAATGTGTTTCAAAATCATGTGGTTGAACAAACATTGAACATAACATGGAAACTGACCCTTCGGTCCAACCAGATCATAATTCCAAATTAAACTAGTCCCACTGCCTACTTTTGCAATAGAACAGCTGTCACACTGATGTCAGTGACATCAACAGCCAGTTCAAATGGTTTTGCATTATACAGTATAGCTACAATTGGTGCCACTGTAAATCCAGCTTTCAAGTTTACAAAGGCAATTTAACATATGTCCATTCAAATTTTCTGTTCCTTCTCAATGGGTTTTTTAAAGGTGCAACAACAGTGAGTGTATTTGGAACAAACTTGCAAAAAAAAAAACTGCTCATGTCAACATAAAATTTCTGTTTCACTTTGGATATAGAAAAATCCAAAATAGCCAGTATTTTTGCTTCTTTAGCCTTGCCCCACAACATGACAAATAAGTTATTCTGGCATTGGCAAACTCACTCTAAACCAAATTTAAAACTATTGTCTTTTTGTAGCTGACCAAATAGCTCAGTTAAGTGGTATAAGTATTCTTTCCATGGTTTAGCAAAAACAACCAAATCATCGATATGAACAGTAAAATGACCACTACTCGCGGATCCGCGTACTTTTGTGTTTGGTGCCAGACCTGATATTTTTGTTACCTAATTATAAAAACTGAAAGAACAAAAAAGACTTTCGGTGTTTTGGAAAGCATCAAGGTAGAACCAGTTCCTCAGACCTGATGGGATCTAACCCCAGAATGGATGGAGGTCAGGAAGGAAATTGTTGGGGCCTTGTATGAAATTTTCATATCCTCTTGAATTACAGGAGAGCTTGCAGAGAATTGCCAAAGTTGCTCTTTTGTTTAAGAAGGGAAAAAGGACAATCCAGGAAGTTACAGGCAGGTGATCCTTATGTCAGTGGTATGAAAATTATCAAAGAATATTAGGGACAGGATTTACTCAGATTTGGAAAGAAAAGGGCTTATTAGCGAGAGGCAGCATGGTTTTGTGCAGAGGAGGCTGTGCTTCACAAACTTGTTTAAGTCTTTTGAAGAAGTGACAAAGATGATTGATGAGGGCAGGGTGCTGAATGTTGTCTACATGTACTTTTGCTATGTGAACACCAAAGCCTTTGACAAGGTTCCTTACGACAGGCTGATTTAGAAGGTGAAGTCAGATGGGATTCCTGCTGAGCTGGTAAGATGGACTCAGAATTGGCTTGGTCATACAAGATAGACAGAAGCAGTGAAAGGCTGTTTTGCTGACTGGAGATCTATGACTAATGGATACAGAAGTGACTTGGAGGAGAATGTAGATGGCCTGATTACTAAGTTTGTGGACTATGCAAAGATTGGGGGAGAATTGCAAGAGGATACAGCAGAATAGTGATAGACTGAAAGCTTGGACAGAGATATAGCAGATGGAATTTAATTCAGACAAAATGTGAGGTGATGCATTTGGAAGGTTTAATTCGGGAGGGAAGAGTGCAGTAAATGGCAGGACCTGAGATGCATTAATGTACAGATGAATCTGGGTGCAGTTGGCCACAGTTCCTTGAAAGTGCCAGCAGAAGTGGATAAGGTGGTCAACAAGGTGTATGGCGTGCTTGCCTTCATCTTTCAGGGCAGAGCATAAAAATGGCAAGTCATGTTGCAACTGTACAGATCTTTAGTTCAGCCACATTTGGAATATTGGCCACAGGTCTGGTCACAACATTACCAGAAGGGTGCAGAGGCTTTAGAGAGGTTACAGAAAAGTTGACTGGGATGTTGCCTGGTTTGGAGGATATTATCTATGAGAAGCGATTTGAGATACTTGATTTGTTTTCACTTGAATGTTGGAGGCTGAAGGATGACCTGATAGAAGTAAACAAAAATTATGAGTGGATAGTCAGAGCCTTTTCCCAGGTAGAAATGTCAATTACGAGGGACATAGGTTTAAGATAAAAGGGAGTAACTTTAAAGGAGATGGGAGGGGCAGCTATATTTTTTTTTAAACACAGCAGATAAGTACCCACAATGCACCAGAGGTAGAGGCAGAAGTATATCACCTCGTAGATCACATGGTAGAAGCAATAACCACGTTTAAGAGGCATCTTGACAGATACATGAATTTGCAGGGAATATAGAGATACATAATGCGCAGAGTCAAAAAGGTTTTAGTATAGAAAGGAGGCACGTGCCAGCACAGGCTTGTTAGTTCCAAAGGTCTGTGCCTGTGCTGCATTGTTCTTTGCTTTTTGTTCTTAGTTTAAAAAAAGTCCCAATAGATCGCGCAGGTCCAACATGCCACACGGGGGGTTTCTACTATACCACTTTCCTTGTTATTATACTATTTGTGGGAGGTTCATGTCCCTATCCCCCACAAATAACAAGGATAGAACATAGAACATAGAACATAGAAGAATACAGCGCAGTACAGGCCCTTGGGCCCTCGATGTTGCGCCGATCCAAGCCCACCCAAACTACACTAACCCACTACCCTCCATATACCTATCCAATGCCCTCTTAAATGCCCATAAAGAGGGAGAGTCCACCACTGTTACTGGCAGGGCATTCCATGAACTAACGACTCGCTGAGTGAAGAACCTACCCCTAACATCAGTCCTATATCTACCCCCCCTTAATTTAAAGCTATGCCCCCTTGTAATACCCGACTCAATACGCGGGAAAAGGTCCATACTGTCGACCCTATCTAACCCCCTAATCATCTTGTACACCTCAATCAAGTCACCCCTAAACCTTCTTTTCTCTAATGAAAACAGCCCCAAGTGTCTCAGTCTTTCCTCATACGACCTTCCTTCCATACCAGGCAACATCCTGGTAAACCTCCTCTGCACCCATTCCAGTGCCTCCACATCCTTCCTATAGTATGGCGACAAAAACTGCACACAATATTCCAGATGCGGCCGCACCAGAGTCTTATACAACTGCATCATGACCTCAGGACTCCGGAACTCAATTCCCCTACCAATAAAAGCCAG
>NC_057725.1:28821292-28832310 GCF_004010195.1 Chiloscyllium plagiosum
CTTTGCCATCAACTACTACTCTCTGTCTTCTTCCATCCAGCCAATTCCTAGTCCAAACCTCCAACTCACCCTCAATGCCATGCCTCCGTATTTTTTGCAGTAGTTTACCATGGGGAACCTTATCAAACGCCTTACTAAAATCCATTTATACCACATCTACCGCTTTCCCCTCATCAACCTCCTTCGTCACCTTTTCAAAGAATTCAATAAGGTTTGTGAGGCACGAGTTGCCCTTCACAAAACCATGCTGACTATCCTTGATCACATTATTCCTATCCAGATGTTCATAAATCCTATCCCTTACAATTCTCTCTAAGACTTTGCCCACAACAGAAGTGAGACTCACCGGCCTATAGTTACTAGGGTTATCCCTACTCCCCTTTTTGAACAAGGGGACCACATTTGCTATCCTCCAGTCTTCTGGGACTACTCCTGTAGACAAAGAGGACATAAAAATCAAGGCCAATGGCTCTGCAATCTCCTCCCTTGCTTCCCAGAGAATCCTAGGATAAATGCCATCAGGCCCAGGGGACTTATCTATTTTCACCTTTTCCAGGATTTCCAACACCTCTTCTCTACATACCTCAAAGCCATCCATTCTACTTATTTGTGATCTAATGTAATTTGCCAGAAAAGAAGACAGAAAACTAATAAGCAGAATCCACTGAAGAATATGGGCAATTCTCTCTGTCATCATGTATGCTTCCCAACACCCCTAAACCTAGGCAATCAAGACCAATCCAGACAAAAATTGAGCTATTCCAGCTCTGAACACTGGCTTATCTAACATATTGCTTTGTAATATTTTGACTCTGCAACATCACTAGTGATACAAAATAGCTTTGTCAGAAGAGATGATACATCTGTGCAATCTCAAATAATTCACCAATACAATTGTGGGACACATACCTGTCCCTCCAAACAACAGCCAAAAACTGAAAATTTCACTATTCTTTCCTTACATCCCTCCATTATTTTCAGTTTCGCAAAATTAGTTAGGATATAGATTAAGGGTGAAACTCTTCAAAAGATGACATGAACTAGGCTACAAATTCTGTAGTTAACAGCTTAAAATCACATTTCAGGATATGATTTGAAGCCATGTCCTTCTGAGATTTTGTCAAAAAACTGTTAATGATCATGAAACACAGGTAATGTCATACTTTTAAGAATGTTTAAATCCAGTAACCAATTAATAAATAGCAGTATTTGACTAAAATAGCATTAAGGTGATTCAAAACATTTAATGATTTTCTTGTTAATATATCTTGAACAAGAGATAGTAACAAGCACTTGAGGGATGGCCTGTTAATTAAGCCTCATTTGTTTCCTGCCTCTTAACTGCTTTCCTCTTCAGTACATGTTCAATTAAAACAGAATAGGTATTGAGGTCAGGAAAATCTCAAAATAATATTTAATTTGAATTGTAAGCTATTGGAAAGATATTGTTTAAGAAAGCAAGATTTGAGATGCATTCATGCCAGCAGCAAAGGGAATGTGTCACTTGAGAATTCAGTCAGTGACGTAAATCGGATAGGCTATAAAAAGATAAAGTTCTCAAAATTGTCAGTCTGCAGCTACAACATATTCATGAGAAAAATGGATTGTTGGAGTGGCCTCAGCCCTTAGGTTGATTACCAAGCTGAAGTTAAAATGGCAAGTTGTCAAAATATAATTAAAAAGTAAGCAAAGTTTGCTTGCTGCAACTCCACAGTCCTGATTAACCGCAGATTTGGTTTGGAATATGGTCACTGGAGATGCACTGAGTCAGTGTGGTTTAGAGGCAGCAGGACAAAACAAAAGGTAAATGCTGAGCAATAGTTCTGCATACATAGAACCTTTGAAATAGAGTGAAGCTCAATGTCCAACTTACTTCTTACATACAAGTTAACACACAGCAAAGGAAACAAAACACTGAGACCAACAATGCCGTTTGGTGTTGACTCATAAGTTAATACACTTCCTAACATAATAGGTACATTTTCTCACCGTTTTTGAGAGCTACAACCAAGGACTTATTTTTCAAAATGACCAGGAATAGTTCAGAAACTAATCTTTTTGGGGTGCCACCATTTCCATTAAAAAAAGTGCCTTCAACCCCTATTCAGTTTCATCATCCTTCCCAACCAACTTCAATTTCTGTTTTCTACCACCCTCATGATCTTCTCTGTTTTGCCAAAAATAAATGACCAGAATGGCCTTTATCTCCGGAATTTAGATGAATAAGACCAGGTCTTAGTAAAATATACTGCAATGCAAGATTTTTAACCTAGTGACATATGAGTTTTGGTCTGTGTACTTGAAGGAGTTTAATGATTAACTTGTCAATATTTCTACAGGCATGATTTTCTAATTAAAGAGTAGGAGTCTGGCAATTTAAGGAACTCATTGTATTTGGAGCATTTATGACCAGATGTAGTAAACATTGAGATGCATTAGGTTGCTTTCAGCTTGGAAGGATCAGAATTTTGGTTTTGTTTTGACAGGAATGAAGGTAGAGGAGCCCACAGTTTGGAAAATTTTTTGGTTCTTGTTTGTAGAAGTTAGACATTCAAAATGGTTTCTCCTGAAGGATATAATTTGGAATTGTTACAAAGTAGCTTATCTTAGTGCAACAGCTTTAGTGTAAAAGTTCCACACTGCAAATGTTTTTATAAACATGGAAGGGGATACTTGAAGCGGAGCCAAACAGAGACGCAACGAGAATTCCTAGAAGCATGGCATTCCAACCAGAACTATCAAAAGACACATCGATTTGCACTCCATTTACCACACTGAGAAAGAGAACAGGAACTGACGTCACCACAGGAAATGACATCACCAACCCAAGGAAAGCTAAACACAACTGGAAAGTGGGTCACTAACATCAGTGTTTCACTGAAGGCCTACTAATATTGTTAGTTAGTATGGTGACAAAACGTCTCAAAATGAACTTTCCAGCTCAGCGAGCTAATACATATACAGAACCTATGATATCTCTCACATAATTATAGGAAATAGTCATATTGAAATCCGCAAGCAAATCAGAGGAACAGAAAATCTGCGGATTTAAGACATACAAGTTTTAAAGAACTTAAAGGCATGACAATGCCAAAGTAATAAAGGAGAAAGCCTGAAATCATAAAATAGTTAACATGCGTGCATTTGAAGAAGATCGAGCACATCAAAGTCCATTGCTGGATTTCAATGCAAGACTGTACAAGTCAGAATGTCCAAGAAATATTCCGCAAAGACAGTATTAGGAAAGGATAAAGGCACTAAAATTATTGCCATAACACAGAGAACTTGTTTCTTGAATTGAACTAAGGAGGGAAAGATGGTTCAAGTGTTATTAATATTTGAAGAAATGTTCATACACTTGAGGTTCTGAATACTGTATCTCCAAAAAACAAGGAATTACCTTATGCATTGAATCAAGAAATAAACCAATAAATATGCTGAGAAACAATGGAAATGATAAGTCACTGATGCTGGCTGATGATACTACTTGTCTTTCAGAGGAGTTAATGATAGAGAAAGTATTAATTGGTGGTACACATGGAAGTTCCAAACCGGTTTCAGTACACAGAGCCAGGTTAAAGTTTGATTTGTTAAATGAAGAAGCTATAATGGGAGTAGTGAAACAACTTCCTATAGAAGAAATTTACTTAATTTTGGGATGGGACTTGAGCAAGTATACTTTAAGTATATTAGCCTTATTAAAGGAAGGTGGGAAAAAAAAGATGAAAGAAACTGAAATGTTAGGAGAAAAACATCTTCAATTGTTTCCTGCCTGTTGTGACTAGATCTCAGTCTCATTGAATTAGACAGCAAGTAAAGGAGTCTATGAAACAGAAAGATAATTTGGAAATTTAAGTAACAAATAAAACACTTCAAAATTTAATTGAAAAACAAAGACGACAAAGAAATGCAACAAAATTTGGAATTGAAAGTTGTCCCAAACAGGTCAAGTATTAATACTTGAGACAAACTATGAGTGAGAAAATAGAGACCACTTCGAATACCAGCTAATAGGAAAGGACAGTGCTCTATTAGTCTCAAATCATTTTACTACCACAACAAAATTCTAAGAGTGGTTCACGAAACTCCAGAGATTTAGATTTCAGGACAAGCCAAGTTAAAGAATTAAAGCATTTTATTGGCCAGGATTACAGAATGACAGTCAAATTTTGCCAGAAATGTCATTTACATGCAAGATAATGGGAAACATCCAACAATCAAATAAATCTGTGTCTTTAATTTTAATACAAGCATTTTAAGAACAACTTAGCAGGGTCTTAATAGATTGTGTAGTACTCCTACCTAAAACCAGGAATGGGAAGCAGAATCTTTTAACGGTCATGGATATTTTCAACAAGACTTCCTGAAGCAGTGCCTTTAGGAGAAATTATGACAAAATGGGAGTGGAAAAGTTAGTTCTTTTGATTTTACAAGATGGATTACCCAAAGAAACACAATCAGATCAAGGTATAATTTTTATGTTACAAACATTCAAAGAAATGATTGATTATTAGTTTAGCAATAAAACAATTTACATCTTTGGCTTCTCACCCACAATCTCAAGATGCGTGGGAAAGTTGGCATCAAACTTTGAAGACCATAATTAGAGCTCATTGCCAAGAATGTTCCAGTGATTTCCATGAAGGAATTCCTTTGTTACTATGTGCCATTAGAGACACTCTTAATGAGGTCTTCTGGATTTTTGTTCTTTTGAACCAATATGGAAATGGGATGAAAGGGCCACTTAAATTGATTGAAGAAAATTTGATAAATCAATTCAGATGTGATATTTCCAGCTTATGTTTTAAATTTGAGAGAAAATGACCAAAACAAAGAGTTGGCTAAAATCATTTGAACATTACTGAACAAACAATTAATACTGGAGTAGATAAAAAAGGCTGAAGCCCAAAATGCTTTTGTTGGAGACAAGGTGGGAACATTTTTCCAAGCTCTGGGGAATACGCAAACGCAAGGTTCAGTGGACCTTATCAAACCAAAAAAAAATTTCTGAAATGGAAATGGTGGAGCATAATCCAGACAGAAGAATCAGAATACTTATAGGTGTGAAAGAAATAAGGGTGAGTAGAGATATCAGAATTTATGGAAAACTAATCAAACGTTAAGTAAAGGATGTGCCCTCCAGGAATCAAATTGGATAATATGGTTGTGCTAAAACAGTTAAATGACATTGTGTTTCCTCTTTGTAAAAACTATCCAAGTAAATTTCTGAAATTATTCAAGAATCATAAATCTATTTGAACGAATAGACCAAGGAAAACTGTTTTGGCTCATGAAGCCATTGTTGGGGGATGCATTACGTATAAAACAACACCCTTACTGACTCAATACAGAGAGATTACCTCAAGTGGGAATAGGATTACCTTTATAATAAACAAAGTCATTGTTGAATCAAGTCATGGCAGTTGGACATCACCTATCGATGGTGCCAAAATTGAATATATTACGATAGTTCTGGACTGCCTGTCATGGAGGCAACATGCTAAAAAGTTGGCTCATCCTGAACCAAATTGTATGACTGCACTAAGCAAATAAGATGTGCATGCTTTATCACAAAATCAAATTGCTAAAAAGGTTACTGACAGGTTTTGTTGACTGATATTTCTATCAGCTTTTGCAAATTAAATGGTCTTTATTAATACAACAACATTCCAAATTATTAACAATTGAAGCCACTGAAGGACTAAGTGATTGTGCTGTTCACCATTATTTGGTTGTTTATAACCAAACCTGGGAAAAACATTAATCATTAGACTAAACTGGTGATCGACTACATAAAGCCAGTTTGGTTGTAAACTTGGCCAAGTAATAGTACCTTACTTGTACCATACTGTAGGACACGAACAAGCATCTACAGAAGTGAAAGCAACCATTTAGGATTTTCCCATGCAGAGGGCAAAAGGTGAAATTTTGCATTATATTGGCACAAATAAATTTTATCACAAGTTTATCCTGAACCTCAACACTGTTGGTGCATGTTTTACAAACCTTTTGGAGAATGAGGAACATTTTAATGCCTGCAGGCAAATCAGAGTATCTCTAAACACTTGATAGCTGTACTGACAATCTCAGCAGTTTTAGCCATGCCAAATGATGAGAAGCCATTTAAACTGGCTGTTGATGCCACAATAATGGCTTGATGGCTGTCTGATTACAAGTCAATGAGATGGACATCAAATGACCTCAGGTATTTTTCAAATAAACTGACTGTATGGTGCAGAAACATTCAACAATTGAGATGGAAACTTTAAACCTTAGATAGACTCTACACCATTGTAACATGCAGATCACCGACAATGTGGAAACTGTTATTTATACGGACCACAACCCTTCAGCTTTCTTGGTAAAATTCTGGGACAGAAGCTTAATTCTCCAAATGTATACTTTGAAAATCATTTGTGTGTCTGGAAAAGAAAACATTTGAGCAAACATTTTAGAAAGAGCACAAATGAAAGGCAGAGTGCTGTGGTGCCCATGGACCTATGCAAAATATAGTTGCTGTGTAACTCATTGCATGTTTACGGTCACAAAAATCATACCAAAGTTTCAACTGTTAAGTGAGCCAGAGAATAGTGTCAAGACCATTTCCATTTTCCTTTGAAGATAGATGATGCAAGGTGTGTGATTTACTTTAATATTATTTGTTTTACAGTTTAGATTTTGGTCTATGTGCATGAGGTGGTTTAATGATTAACTTGTCAGTATTTCTGCAGTCATGACATTCTTTTCCAATCAATAGGAGAGGGGCAAGTGGACAGAGTAAACATTAAGGAACATGAACTTGCCTTCAGTTTAGAAGGACCAGGATTTTTTTTGGATTAGGGAAAAACCACAGTTTGGAAAGCTTGTGGTTTTTATTCAAAAAAGTTAGATGCGTGATATAGTTCCTTCTGAAGAAAGTAGATTGTTTAGAACGGTTGGAAGTAGCTTATCATAGTGTAAGGGTTCAAGTGTGAAAATTCCAAACTGAAAGCATTTGGTTAAAACTTGGAAGGGGGTATTTGAAGCTGAACAAATTTAAGCTCAGTTCTATGACTAATTAAGGAAGAACCTATCATACATTCAGTCTCTGAAAACCAGGAATTAAAAGAAAATTAAAATAATCAAATGGATACGATAGAGAAAAGTGATGTTTCTCAGGTGTTTGAATGGTGTAAAGTAATATTGTTTGGATCGATGAGATTGTATTTTTCAAAAGCTTTTTTAAATTCTTTTTTCTTAATAAACTTGCTTTACTGTTGAAACCAAATTTGTAACATTGCGCACACGTGTTTGTGAAAGACCAGCTTATTAAATAAAGATAAAATACAATCTATTAAGCCAGATTTCAGTTTGAGATCTGACTTACCCAACAATAATGGTGGCACGGATCATAACAACATAAGTTAGTGATTTGGCTTGACAAGGTAGACACAAACATTGAGACTTTCCAGTTAGAGGAAACAAACTAAGAGATGTAGCCTTAGATTAGGCAGTTGGTTATTTAAAACTGAGACTAGGAGAAATTTCTTCACTCAGAGACATGAATCTTTGGATTTCTCTAAGCCAGAGTGTTGAGAATGCTTAAACTTTGCTCATGCTGAGAGATGTTTAGATCCTTAAGAGAATCAAAGGATATAATGATATATCATAGGCTGGGGAAAAAGGATTTGAGATTATAGATCAGTCAAGGTCTCACTAACAGGTTCAAGTTTAATATGGCTTATATTCCTTCGTGCTCTTTTGTCTATTACATTTTTTTAGGCACCTGCATTGAGACTTTACTAATTAGAAATGGAATTCTATTTAGTACTATTTGGAGTAGTGAGGTTAATGTCATGAATGCATTTAGCAATAAGGTAGGAACATACATGAAGAACAAAATAGGACAAACAGGTAGCTAGTTTGTGTACACTAAATACCAGCATTGACCAAATGGGCTGACTGGCCATTTCTGTGCTAGCTTCTGTAGAATTCTCTCAGCCTTTCCAAACCATGGTTCACCTATTGCCTAAACAGTACAGCAATGGCAATTTAGTAAAGCCACAGAGCACCTGCTGTACTGATGTGGGCATGCACTGCCATACAATTAGAACAGAAAAGACCCTTCAAGACCAAAGCTCAAATGAACCATCAGTTTCACTATGGAGATAACATGTCAGCATTTACAAGACACACAAATTGTAACAGGATCACCTTGAAAGATACTCTCAGCTGCAGCATCCCAGAACCCCTGCAAATACCCAGGATTCATGAAGGGAACAAAAGATGAATTTAGTCTTACTTATTTCTTTCTTATAATTTCCGTAATTACAATGGCACCAGCTTATGGCAATTTAAATGCTTTTCACTGTATTTTTCTAAATGCAAGTGACAATAAGGTAATATTTGATTCTCAGAGAAACAATTGAAAAGTTTTAGCACTGAAGGTACACACTTCTTTAAAAAGTAAACAATCTAAGAGAGTGAATCAGCAGAATGAAGATTAATAAAGTGGACAATATAAGTTAAAGCTTTTTTAAACAGCTAGACAGACTTCCAAGCACTACTGACTGCAGAGTCAAGTTGGACATCAAAATGTTACTGGCAAATGAACCATTAACAACTGCTGAGTCAGCTTACATTCAGAGCAGTGAAGTGACAATAAGTCAGCATGGCTGCTCCAAATAAATAACTTCAAAAACCATACCAAGCAAAACAAAATGTTGTGTAAAAAGAGCAAAATATAACTATCCAGCAAATAACTGGTCACCTTCAAGTTTAATTCAAGACGAAAAATTAGCTTCTGCCAAGTTGAACTCCTGTTAATGAAATTTACTAGACTAAAAATGGATAATTTTAGATGCATATATAGATATTCAGACAGACAAATGCAATCTATCACCAAGTGTATGATACGTCAACTAGCATCACTTAAAAAAAAGTCCCCACATGCAGTGTGGATTTGTTCACAAAAATCTGTTCAATTACAGCTTTTTTCTACTAAATCAACTCAGTGAAGCTTAAAAGATTATTAAATGAACTGATGCAGTCCAGCACAATACGACTAGAGGCTCTCAGAGCTAAGATTAAAAATGTAGGTTACGTATTTTTCACTCCGAATACAGAACACCATCTTTCCTTAAATGATTTCAGCTGTCCCTAATTCTATTCCAACAAGTTTGCATTGACTCCTTCTCACAAGCAGCAGTACAGAGAAATCACCTTAAGTTCTACATCAAAATTGAGATTAGTCAAATACAAATATCACAACTCCTTCTGAAGACTGAAATACTGTACATACCCTGATGTTTTATATGCAATGGGTAGAAAGCAGCAAGCCAAAAATTTCTGAATGCAACACCAATGCAAAAACCAGAACAGTCGCACTCGTGGAAAGAATGCAGCATCCTTGGGCATCACTTTTGAATCTCAGCATCTCCAGGACTCTGTTCGTCATTTCACTGTCTTATTTATGAGCTGCGGGAGTCCAGCAGTAAACCACTGCATCGCTTCGCCGTCTTCAGAGTTTTTAAGCTTCTATGCTGTCTGATTGTCAGAGTAACCTCTCAGTTCACACGTTTAAATCACAGCAACAAATTCCAAATCACTTCTGTGGTAGTTGCTGACTGGCAAGAGAGCTGTTGTGCAGGTGCTGACGTCTGAAACCCAACCCCCCATACTGGTCTCCTTTGTCTGCATTTGTGGCTGCAATTATTCCAACTCTAAGCAGGGGAGATGATGGTGCGATTTGACATCAGATGCAGAAAAGATTTTCTCCCCTCCTTTCTCTCTCTTCCCAGTAAGCCACCAGCTGCTTCTGTTACCATCTGTCAAGCTATTCTTCACTGCACTTTAGTCAAGGCGACTAATGCACAATGAAAAATTCAGAACAGGCCCACCAACTGTTCCATCCACCAAGAAAATTGGATGAAGCACAATTTGTCTCCTAGCACCATGAGCAAAGTTTACACTTATAAGCATTGATATATCCTAGGGGGAAAAGAAATTACAAGAAAAATTTAGAAATAAATGATGGAATAAAGAAAAATGAACGGTTATGAAATCTCTGAATTATTGAATCAGACAGTGCAGAAGACGACATCTTGGCACATTGTGCCATGCCGGCTCTTTGAAAGATATTCTAATTATGCCCACTCCCTTGCTACTTCCCTGTAGGCTGGCAAAAAGAATTCTGCACATTATTAATAACGCCCAGTACATTTGTTGCACATTTCAGTATCATAATGGAACCACAACAAATTGCTTTTCCGTTGCCCTCACACATATCATAAAGTTGAGGAAAACGATTCAAATTGAATTAGAGTTGAAATACCTGCTCTATCCTTAGCCAATGCTTGTGGTTGCCAGAACATTTGGAAGATTAAACTAGGAAGTGAGGGAATGGAGAACAGAGATACAGGCAAGGCGGGGTGAGGAGCACCCGAGCAGCAGGAGAATCAACGTTTCGGGCATAAGGTTCTCCTGTTCCTCGGATGTTGCCAGACCTGCTGTGCTTTTCCAGCACCACACTCTCGACTCTCATCTCGAGCATCTGCAGTCCTCGCTTTCTCCTAGTACTTTTTAACAAGTCAGCTTTCTCGGATTACATTGTTTAGAATTTGCAGTAGCAAAGTTAACAACGTAATATCCATATCAGTAATAGCCACCTGAAAACAAGATTTTGAAGAGATCATGTAGAAATTACAGTCTGGGGCAGCCAGGAGTGAATACCTGTGGATCAACTCTTCACCTGAAGCGGTCTCTCCAACAAGTGCAAAAAACCTTCATATTCTGCCAATTGAAATACTTCCCCAGTTGCCTTTCAAATAAAAGTTTAGTCTTAGCCCCACTATCCACTTACAAAAGCATAACAATCAAGCAGTTAAAGAAAATAGAAAGCAAGAAAATCAGGGAGAAGAGAATTCAACACAAATCACACTGTTCATAATTTACAAGTGAGTTTTGTCTCGACTACTGTTATCAACCCACACCTGGTCAGCCAAATACTCCATCTTCCATATTATATTGAAGGAGAGACT
>NC_057725.1:28832810-28844080 GCF_004010195.1 Chiloscyllium plagiosum
TGAGAGCGCGCGCCAGAGAGAGCACGAGAGTGCGTGTGAGCGAGAGCGAGCGAGCGAGCGTGCGAGAGTTAGAGCGAGAGCGCGTGCGAGAGAGTGAGCGAGAGCGCGCGCCAGAGAGAGAGCGAGAGCGCGCGCCAGAGAGAGAGCGAGAGCACGCGCCAGAGAGAGAGCGAGAGCACGCGCCAGAGAGAGAGCGAGAGCACGCGCCGGAGAGAGAGCGAGAGCACGCGCCGGAGAGAGAGCAAGGGCACGCGCCGGAGAGAGAGCGAGAGCGCGCGCCAGAGAGAGAGCGGGAGCGCGCGCCAGAGGGAGAGAGCGCGCGCGCGCCAGAGAGAGAGCGAGAGCGCGCGCGAGAGCGAGAGCGCGCGCGAGAGTGAGAGCGCGCGCGAGAGTGAGAGCGCGCGCGAGAGAGATAGAGCGAGAGCACGCTCGCGCGAGAGCACATGCGAGAGAGATAGAGCGAGAGCACGTGCGAGAGAGATAGAGCGAGAGCACGCGCGCGAGAGCGAGAGCACGCGCGCGAGAGCGAGCGAGAGCGTGCACGAGTGTGCGCGCGAGAGAGCGAGAGCGCACGAGAAAGCAAGAGACAGAGCGAGAGTGTGCGCGAGAGAGGTAGCAAGAGTGCGCACGAGAGAGCGTGCGAGAGAGCGAGTGCGCGCGCGAGAGAGTGAGCGAGAGAGTGAGTGAGTGAGTGCGTGAGAGATCGAGCGAGAGCGTGCGCGAGATCGAGCGAGAGCGTGCGCGAGATCGAGCGAGAGCGTGCGCGAGATCGAGCGAGAGCGCGCGCGAGAGAGAGCGAGAGCGCCCGCGAGAGAGAGCGAGAGCGCCCGCGAGAGAGAGCGAGAGCGCGCGCGAGAGAGTGCGAGAGCGCGCGCGAGAGAGTGCGAGAGCGCGCGCGAGAGAGTGCGAGAGCGCGCGCGAGAGAGTGCGAGAGCGCGCGCGAGAGAGAGCAAGAGCACGCGCGAGAGAGAGCAAGAGCACGCGAGAGAGAGAGAGAGAGCACGCAACGAGAGAGAGAGAGAGCGCGAGAGCAGGCGCGCGAGAGACGGAGAGCGCACACGAGAGTGAGCGAGAGCGCGCGCGAGAGAGTGAGCGAGAGCGCGCGCGAGAGAGTGAGCGAGAGCGCGCGCGAGAGAGTGAGCGAGAGAGCGCGCGGGAGATCGAGCGAGTGTGCGTGTGAGAGAGAGTGAGAGCGTGCGGGAGAGATCGAGCGAGAGCGCGCGTGAGAGATCGAGCAAGTGTGCGTGTGAGAGAGAGTGAGAGCATGCACGAGAGCTCGCGAGAGAGTGAGAGCGTGCGAGAGCGAGCGCGAGAGAGAGAGCGCGAGAGAGAGAGCGCGAGAGAGAGAGCGAGAGCGACAGCGCGCGTGAGAGTGAGAGCGCGCGAGACCACACGCGAGTGCGAAAGCACGCACGAGAGAGCAAAAGAACGCACGAGAGAGCAAACGAACGCACGAGAGAGCACAAGTGCGCGCAAGAGACAGCGAGAGCGTGCGCCAGAGAGACAGCGAGATCGCGCGCCAGAGAGAGAGCGAGAGCGCGCGCCAGAGAGAGAGCGAGAGCGCGCGCCAGAGAGAGAGCGAGAGCGCGCGCCAGAGAGAGAGCGAGAGCGCGCGCCAGAGAGAGAGCGAGAGCGCGCGCGAGCGCGAGAGCGCGGGCGAGGGAGAGAGCGCGAGAGCGCGGGCGAGGGAGAGAGCGCGAGAGCGCGGGCGAGGGAGAGAGCGCGAGAGCGCGGGCGAGGGAGAGAGCGCGAGAGCGCGGGCGAGGGAGAGAGCGCGAGAGCGCGGGCGAGGGAGAGAGCGCGAGAGCGCGGGCGAGGGAGAGAGCGCGAGAGCGCGGGCGAGGGAGAGAGCGCGAGAGCGCGGGCGAGGGAGAGAGCGCGAGAGCGCGGGCGAGGGAGAGAGCGCGAGAGCGCGGGCGAGGGAGAGAGCGCGAGAGCGCGGGCGAGGGAGAGAGCGCGAGAGCGCGGGCGAGGGAGAGAGCGCGAGAGCGCGGGCGAGGGAGAGAGCGCGAGAGCGCGGGCGAGGGAGAGAGCGCGAGAGCGCGGGCGAGGGAGAGAGCGCGAGAGCGCGGGCGAGGGAGAGAGCGCGAGAGCGCGGGCGAGGGAGAGAGCGCGAGAGCGCGGGCGAGGGAGAGAGCGCGAGAGCGCGGGCGAGGGAGAGAGCGCGAGAGCGCGGGCGAGGGAGAGAGCGCGAGAGCGCGGGCGAGGGAGAGAGCGCGAGAGAGAGAGAGAGCGAGAGCGCGCGCGAGGGAGAGCGAGAGCACTCTTCAAAGGTGGAGGCATGGTCTGCATTTTCTGCTGTTCATTTACTCTCTAGTCTGTTCAAGACCAAGCGATATTGTTCTAGCATCCCATTATACACCCAAAACACCCCTTCCAAGCTCCCTCAATCTATCCTTCCACCAATCTAAGCAATCAGAAAAAGAAACTCACAAAACAACAGTGTTTGTGGAAACAAGATATTCAACTTCTTTGGTCCAGGGGTTGAGGAAACTGAACCAGTAACTGCGCAGCGTGATGAAGGAACCATCCTTTATTCGGAACTTGTAGCAGCTGGTGGTGATCTTGTCTCTGCTCTGTAACACTGCAAACAAACATGGCAGCAACAGGTCAATGGGGTGAAAGTTACACGTTCTCTCCAATTTTTTGAACACATTCCAAGTCTGAAAATTAGGCCACTCGGGATATTAATTAGCCCCAAACATGTTTTTAATGCATTTGTACTATCCCACTCACACCTCAGGGCCTACTCACTCAGCAGAGGAGCTCACCCACTCAGTTCCAACATTATTGACTTACTGCCATTATCAACAGAACCTTCCAAACTCTAAGTGATTAACGATAGCTGTACTGTCACTGTGGCTCTGTTGATAATGCCCTTTCCTCTGAGTTAGGAGTTTGTCAAGCTTGATTTCAAGGTCCTGAGCACAAAGACTTCAGCCTGCATCCCATTGCTGGATTAGAGGAATGCTGCTCACAGTCAGGGGTGCTATTGTGGAAATGAAATGTTACACTGAGACCCCTCTCTGCCCCAGCGAATGGTGTGCCACATCCACAAAAGGTGAGACACAGGCCACGGTCTGTCCTTGGTTCCCATACATTGTGCTTTTTGCAATTCCAATAAAAATGAAAGAACAAGCTGTTCTTGCCTTGTCGGTGGCACTCTGCAAGATGTACTATATCATCTTGGTGGAAATATTCATAACATGAGGTTCCCAGGAGCTCCTGTGGCAAATATCCCAGAATCACAGTCGCCCTGGAAACAGAAAATTGGTGCATCTTCAGCCATTCTGATGGAACACATCCCCATCATCAGAACAAAGACAAAGCACTTATCCAACCTCCAACTCAGGAGAAGGTTGTTTGACCCAGTACATTTCTGCTGCCTCATTGAAAGAGTAGTCCTGTAGTCCTATGGCCCTGCAAATCTCTCCTTTTCAAGTATCTTTCCAATTCCCCTTTGGAAGATACTACTGAATCTGCATCCAACACCCTTTTACGCAAAAAAAACAAATGAAAACAACATAAGTAAAAAACAAAAAAAAAACTATCTCCTTTCTCTCATTCCTTTGGTAACAACCCTTAAATCTGTTTCCTCTGGATTCAGTGATTCCTGTCAGTGCAGGCAGGTTCAGTGAAGACTTAATTTAAAGAGGTGTTCATTTCACAATGCAATCAACCAACTTACTAGACCATATCAAAGGGCAGTTAAGAGCTAACTATTATTGCTACATAGCATGATCTTGACTCAAAGATTGGGCCAAATAAGGATTGCAGATCTCCTTCTCTAAAGGACATTACCAAACCAGGGGGGGCTTTAATCATAATACAAAGGTTTTATGGTCATCATTATGGAGACTAGCCTTTTATTTCAATTATTTAATATAATATTTTAAATCAACCTGTTCATACATACTATGACACATCTTCGTGGCAGGTGGGTCGTGTACCCTGACATTCTGGCCCAGAGGTAGGGACACTACCACATGATCATTTTAACATGGAACTCTTCACAAATTTGCATACCATCCTTCCACAGGAGCCATGCCATTCTGTTCCATATTGTTCCAATATCATTGTACTTGCTGCCAAAGTGAGTGCGTCAATCATCCGATTATTTTCCACGGTACAGTTTAACAAACCCTCCCCATCAATACTGCTCGATAACTGTGAACGTAGGGTTTTGATGCATTTCTCACCTCTGGTCCACGAACACAAATTTCCCATCTATTGCGTGTCGGGAAACGTACTCAGTTGATTTTACTCTGATCTCGCCACTGATTGGCTGCGGTACAATGTGAGGATGTAACCGACCAATGGCGACAAGGCAGCTCAAGTTGCAGCCTTCATTGTCAGGCTCATTGTCTTCGTCCAATCCCATCTTGGTGGGCGGCCAGCTCTTCAGATAGCCGCTGCTGTGAATGGTGCAGAAACTCTTACGGTCAACTGCAAAGCATAAGTGGGATGCAAGATCAAAATGTGAGTGGGTGCACGGATAGCATGTAAAATATTGAACAATAGTTTTCATTTATATAGCACCCTAAAAAGTCCCAATGCACTTCAGTCAATATGTGACACTGAGCCACATAATGCAACATTAGCACAATTGAAGGAACGTTCTGACGAAGGGATAGACTTTAAGGGATGTCTGAAAGGAAAGGTATATAGAGAGGCTTAGGGGAGTGAATTCCAGGGCTGAAGAATCAGGCAGCTGAAGTCCTGGCCAGCAATAGTGAAACAATGAAATTCAGGATGGTCAGGACAGCAGGAACACAGATTTCAGAGAGTTGTACGGCTGGAGGAGATTACAGAGAGATGAAAGGATGAAGTGGACAGATCTGAATGAAACAACATTTTGTGTTCCATGTCCTCAATACTGAAGCCGACAGAAAGCACCCTTTCATAATGGACACAGGACTTATGTGGTCGTGCTATTCGATGTGTGATCCAGGGTCTTGGATTACTGTGTGTTTTAAACCACTTGTGGCAGGTTTAGAATGTCTCAGCTGAATCAGCAATGAGACACAGCAACAAGTCTCTACCTGTCCACAGATACTGGATAAGCTGTGACATTACCCTAGTGTTGTCACAACCTCTCAGTTCTCCAGAAGCATTTCAGCAAGGTACCGCTGACAAGTCACTTCTCAGGCAACCAACTTCAGATAAGATGGCCCAGACCCACCCCATCACCAAGACAGCTTACTTCCACTTCTGTAACATTGCTGAGACACGGGTGAAGTTAGACACGGTACACATCTTTGTTCCCTTTAGGCTCGAGTCCAAACATACCTGGTTTGTGTCCTAAATTACATTGCCATGAAATTTGGTCGCCAAAATCTCTGCTGCCTGTATCCCAGGCTTTTTTCAAACCTCCTCAGAAACTCACCTCTCCCCAGCTATGTAATCTCCTCCAGCCCTCTTAACTGTCAAGAGCTATCCAAGCTCCTCCAATTCTGGTTTCTTCCATATCCTTGGTTTTAATTCGGCCATTGGTAGCTGTCAGGACCCTCAGCTCTGAAACCTATACTTTCCACCAAGTTTTTTCTTATCTGTCCTGACATCTCTACTTGACCGAGTATTAAAATTTTTGTTTAACACTTGTCCCAATGGAATGCCGATGTTACATTAAAACAATGCTACATAAATGCAGATTGTGGAGTAGTTATTTTCAGAAGAACAAAGCACAGAAGAGCTAGAGAAGGCCATTCGGCCTCTCAAACAGGTTTCACCATTCAATAAGATCATCGCTGATCGCTGTCAACTCCACCTTCCCACACTCTTGATATCTTCTAATTCCTCTATCCAAAAATCTGTTCTTCAATCCCAAATATACAAATCAACTGAGCATCCAAAGCCTGACAAAGACTGAGAATTCCAAAGATTCACAACCCTCTGAATGAAACAATTCGACATCAATTTCCTCCTAAATATGGGCCTCTTCCCCCAGAGTCAATGCCCCTAGTTCTACGCCCTACAACCAGATAAAAAAAAAATCCTCTCAATACTAACAGCACGGTGGCTCAGTGGTTAGCACTGCTGAGTCACAGTGCCAGGGTCCCAGGTTCGGTTCCAGCCTCGGGCTACGTCTGTGTGGAGTTTGCACATTCTCCCTGTGTCTGTGTGGGTTTCCTCCGGGTGCTCCAGTTTCGGTTTCCTCCGGGTGCTCCAGTTTCCTACCACATTCCAAAGATGTGCAGTTCAGGTGAATTGGCCGTGCTAAATTGCCCATAATGTTAGGCGCATTAGTCAGTGGAAAATGGGCCTGGGTGGGTTACTCTTCAGAGGGTCGGTGTGGACTGGTTGGGCCAACAGGCCTTTTCCACACTGTAGGGGAACCTAATCTAATCTAAAACTAACCCTGCCAAACAGTATAAGAACTGGCCACATTTAACGAGATCCTCACTCATTCTTCTATTCCATCACTTCTCATTGGACAACCCTCCCATCTCACAAATCAACCTATTGAAAGCAAAGTGCTGCAAATGTTAGAAATCTGAAACAGACACTGTAGAAAATGTTGTAGAAAATCAGCAGGTCTGGCAGCATCTGTGCAGAGAAACAGTGTCAACATTTCGAGTCTAAGATGACTTCTTCAGAACCAAAATAACATCAGACTCAAATCATGAACCCTGTTTCTCTCTTCATTGATGCTCCCAGATTTGCTGAATTTCTCCAACACTTTGTGTTTTAATCAGACGCCTGAACCTTTGCCACACTGCCACTAAGGGAGGTGGATCCATTCCTAGATAAAGGAAACAAACTGTAATAGTGTTCAATGCATGGTCTCACCGTAGCCTGATACATAGTTGTGGTATGTCTTTACTACTCTTCTACTCCAACATCTTTGCAACAAAAGCAAACCATACCCTCTGCTCTCTAATTCCTTGCTGTACCCACACCTTGACGTTTTGACAGAAAAGAGAAGGTTAAACAAACCGTGGTACATCACCTTTCTTCTTGGAGCAGTTGGCTGTGAAGTCTTTTTCCTCTAATTTGACAGAAGGCCTGTTGCATTTCATCCGGCAAAAAAACGAGCGTCTTGCTCCCGAGCACAATCGAGAGGGTCCTGGAGTTATGTCTGTCTTTACCGGCAAGCCAGCTAATCAGAGAGACCAGTGAAGCAGCACAGAATGAATGCAATGTCAACACTTGGGTGAAAGGCAAAACATCCAGCTCATTATAACCCATGACAGTCTGGAAAATTATTAATACCAGTTTGCATAATAAAACTGAGAGGGATTACAGGAAGCGATAAGATGCTAGAAAAACCCATTCATTCCACCTTCAAACTAAGAAAAGCAAAGTAACCTAGATGCAGGAAATCAGAAATATAATATAAGTATTTAGCAGATCTGGCAGTATCTGTGGACAGAGAGAAAGAGAGCTCACGTTTCAGGTCAATGACTTTTCGTAAGAATGTCTTCCACCATTGATAAACTCCACAGGTAAGGCTCATGGGATTCGATCCTAACATCTGTGGACTAACAATAACAACCAATCTTTATCAATGAGGCTCCAATAGATGATGCAGTGGAGGAGAGCCTTGAAAAGCACAGGTCTGCAATCAGCTGTTCCTTTCATCAGAGATTACCAGCTCTGAGGACCCAAAACGTTAACTCTGATTTCTCTCCACAGATGCGGCCAGACCTGCTGAACTTTTCCAGCAATTGCCGTTTTTGTTTCTGAAATTTCTCAGTCTGGGTCCCAAAATATTATCAACGGAGAGAAATCTCTCTAACTGCAGTCTGAATAAATCAGTAGACCCAGTTTTCACCACCTCCCTTCGGATCGGCCACTCACTGAAATATTACAAAGATTGCCATTTAATTAATAAGTATTGCTGTTCTAGCACAGTTTCTGAATTAGGTTCCCCCAATAGTGGTTGCCTCCATTAGCATGGTCACAGCATGTTCAATCTATTATTTAGAAAAGCACAGATTCCCTCTCTTGACCCTCCTCCTCACCACCTCCCTTCTTCTCTGTCCACTACCCACCATTATATCTTGCTTCCTATCTCTCTCAACCCCACCCTCCAACACCCATTTGCCCTTGCCCCTCCTGTCTAAACCTTACTGTTACACTAACCCTCCTGCACATCACCTCGCTGTCTCTCTGTTCACTGCATCCCTTTGCTCTCACTCACTGCCTCCCTCTCCAGCCCTCACTGTGACAGGGATTGTGAGAGGAAATGAGAGCGCATAGTTGAAGGCAGAAAGTTGGAGGTTGAAGGCAGCAGTGAATAGGGAGGTTGAGGAAAGCAGCAAGATGATGCAAGATCTGTAATTAGTAAACATCAGGGAATAGTACAGGATTGTGGACCACTTTAGTTCAAGCAGCCAACAGGTTTTTACTGTAAAGATTTCAGGTCAGAGACACTCATGTATTCTAATGAGAAAATGATTTTTGTTTAACACCTTTTTAGTTAGTATAGATTCATATTAGGAATGTTTAATGAGGGCTAGTTGTATTTCAACAGCTTAGTTTTACATTTACTTACTTCAAACACAGGGTGGAAACAGTTAATCTTGTTGGTGTCGATTATTGGACACATTGCTCCACAATAACATATTTGTAAAATGGGGAAATTCTTGATCCGTCAACCTTCCTCATTTTGTTTCTTTATATCCTGCCTTTAATGATCAATAGCTACTGCTTTAACTATGGACGCAACTGGTCTTACTTTTGGCATCTATTAGCCTCTCCCTTGGGGTCACATCAAATGAAGAGAGTTGCTCTTTGACTTTGGCAATGTCCTTTGGGTGGAGGTAGTCAAACAAACTCTGACCGATCAGATCCGTCTGCAAATCAAGGACAGGAAAACATTATTATATGAGAAACTCTCAGTCCCAAATTTATACATCTACCATTTGCAAAAGTGCTTCACGATCAACCAATCACCTCCAAGTTCAATACATATGGCTGCATGGGTTATTAGGCACTGCATTATCTTACAAACAAGGATGAGACAGACAACGTGGAATTTGCTTCAGGACAGGAAAACTCCAAAGCCTTTCTGTGAATAGTGCAGAGGGATTTTCAACTCCCACCAGAACAGAGAGATAGCAAAGAGACTTGATCCTCCATCTGCATTGGCTTGGTCCTGTACCAGAGTCTCCAGGCAAGACCTGAAGAGGGCTCAAGATCACAAGCTTCTCACTAAGGCATGAATCCACCATTGCACAGGCAGTAGTACATGCACATCTCAATCACAAGGTTCAAGTCCCACTCAGGGGTTGGAGCATAAAAACCAAGGTAGCCACTCTAGTGAAATAATGAGGGAGTGTGCACTGTCAGAGATACTCTCTTTTGGAGGTGATGTTCAAATAAGGGCCCATCTGATCAGATGATGTGAAAGATCCCCATGACCCCGTTTTATAAAAGGGTTGGGTAATTCTCCTGGAAAACCTCTCTCTCCATCACCAGCACTAAAGTAGATTATCTGGTGATTATTACATCATGGTTCCTGGGAGCTTACTGTCTAGACCTTACACCTTTTGAAACGTAGTCTTTGTTGTTATGCGCTTGAGACAGATGTGGCTCTGAAAAGTGCGAGATAATTGCAAGTCTGTCTTTTCTTTAATTAGACCAAGCTCCTCTCTTCAGGTTGTCCAATAAGGGATTCGTTGGTGGTGGTTCAGAGAGTTTTTCCTGAGGTGATCCTGAGTTGAGCAGGAAACTGCCTAAATCATTCCAAGTCAGTTCGAATGAGCTGCTCTCAGATGGTACAACAGCAGATAGTCTATAATTTGCCAAGATATTATTGGATTAGCAAGGTGTAAATTAGCAAGAATTCCTCAATCTCTGGTAACTAACCAGCATTATATCTGAATTAGTGATGTTGGTTCGAGGATAAATAATGTAGGAGAAAGTGAGGACTGCAGATGCTGGAGATCAGAGATGAAAATATGTTGCTGGAAAAGCGCAGCAGGTCAGGCAGCATCCAAGGAGCAGGAGAATCGACGTTTCGGGCATGAGCCCTTCCATGCCCGAAATGTCGATTCTCCTGTTCCTTGGATGCTGCCTGACCTGCTGCGCTTTTCCAGCAACACATTTTCAGCGAGGATAAATAATGGTCAGGACACTGGGTAGAACTCCCCCAGCTGATCTTCAGGCAGTGTAGCACCACCTCAGCACTGACACACAAGCAGTGCAGTGCTCTCTCATTTGATTTGATTTGATTTGATTTATTATTGTCACACGCACTGAGATACAGTGAAAAGTATTGTTTGGCATGCTATCCAGACAAATCACACCTTACGCAAATACATCAGAAGAATAGAACAGAATGCAGAGTACAATGTAACAGGTACAGAGAAGGTGCAGAGAAAAACTAACACTAACGACTGATAACTTAGAATGATAACTCGAACTGACTTGGAATGATTTAGGCAGTTTCCTGCTCAACTCAGGATCACCTCAGGAAAAACTCTGTGAACCACCACCAACGAATCCCTTATTGGACAACCTGAAGAGAGGAGCGTGGTCTAATTAAAGAAAAGATAGACTTGCAATTCTCTCGCACTTTTCAGAGCCACATCTGTCTCAAGCGCATAACAACAAAGACTACGTTTCAAAAGGCAGTGCAGGGAAGAAGTTCTTGAATCTGTTAGTACATGTTTTCAAACTTTTGGATCTACTGCCCAATGGAAGAGGATGGAAATGAGTATAACAGGGATGGAAGAGCTCTTTATTACGTGCGCTGCTTTCCTGAGTCAGCTGGTTTTCCCGAGGAAGGCAGGTTAATTCATGGACTGGACCAAGTTCACGAATCTCTAATTTCTTGCAGTCTTAAGCAGAGCGGGTGCCATAGCAAGCTGTAATGCATCCAGATAGGATGCTTCCTATGGTGCACCTATAAAAATTGCTAACAGTCATTTTGGACATGCAAAATTTCCCTAACCTACTAAGGAAGTAAAGGCGCTGTTGTGTTTCACTGACTGTAGCAAGAACGTGGACCCACAGGCAGCGTGGGGCTCCCTTGGCACTGAGCCCCATGCGGCGCTGGGCTCCCTCGGCACCGAACCCCAGGCGGCGCAGGGCTCCCTCGGCACCGAGCCATAGGCGACGCAGCGCTCTCTCATCACTGAACCCCACAGGCAGAGCAGCGCTCCCGTGCACTGAGCCACCCAGGCTGCGCAGCGCTCCCTCAACACTGAACCCCCCCCCAGGCAGCGCAGCGCTCTCTTGGCACCGAGCCCCCCCAGGCTGCGCAGCGCTCCCTCATCACTGAACCCCCCAGGCAGCGCAGCGCTCCCTCAACACTGAACCCC
>NC_057725.1:28844744-28878451 GCF_004010195.1 Chiloscyllium plagiosum
CAGGCGGCCCCGCGCTCTATCGGCACCGATCCCCACAGGCGGCGCGGCGCTCCCTCAGCAAGGAGCCCCCCAGGCAGCGCGGCGCTCCCTCAGGACCGAGTCCCCCAGGCAGCGCGGCGCTCCCTCGGCACATGGCCCCCCAGGCAGCGCGGCGCTCTCTTGGGGCTGAGCCCCCCAGGCAGCGCGGCGCTCTCTCGGTACCGAGTCCCCCAGGCGGCGCGGCGCGGCGCTCTCTCAGGACCGAGCCCCCCAGGCAGCGTGGCGCTCCCTCGGCACCGAGCCCCCAAGGCAACGCGTCGCTCTCTTGGGGCTGAGCCCCCCCAGGCGTCGCAGCGTTCTCTCGGGGCCGAGCCCCCAAGGCGGTGCGGCGCGGCGCTCTCTCAGGGCCGAGCCCCCCAGGCGGTGCTGCGCTCTCTCGGCACCGAGCCTCCCCAGGCGACGCAACGCTCCCTCGGCTCCGGGTCCCAGTCGGCGCAGCGCTCCCTCGGTGCCAAGCCCTAGGCGGCGCAGGGCTCCCTTGGCACCGAGCGCCCCAGGCGGCACAGCGCTCTCTCGGCACTGAGCCCCCCCAAGCGGCGCAGGGCTCCCTTGGCGCCGAGCCCCAGGCGGCGCTGTGCCCGTGCCAGCTCTTTGAAACAGTTATCCCATTATTCACACACTCCCAACTAGTGGCTCCATAAACTCAGAAGTATTATTTTCTTTACAAGTATTTATCCAATTTCCTTTTGAATGGTGCAATTGAATCTGCTTCTACCACTTTTTTTGGCCAACTCGAATTCATAGCACCATATGTAAAATAATTCTCATATTCCGTCTTGTAACTTTATCAATTTCCTAAAACTGTATCCCAAAGCGCTGAGTATTTATCGTTCAATAAAGTGAAACTTGAACAAAGGCACTTTTACTGCATCAAATATAGAGAATATATTTAATTACTATCAACAATGAATGAATAGAATCACAAAAGATTAAGGCCATTGTGCCTACACCAGAACTAATTTTTCAAATAGGTTAATTTAATCCAGTTTCCCAGCTCCACCCTGAAGTCCTGCAAAATTCTTCTTCAATGATCATTAAACTTCAAGCTGGAACCATTTCTGATTACTGAAGGCTATATCAATACAGCTGCAATATTGAAGATATTTGGACCCATTACAACACTCGAATGGTATAGTGGCTGTACGACTTTACCTGGCTATAGTTGAGAATTTTGAAAACCGATTCAGACACAAAAAGTATCTTCCCTCTGTCGCAGCCCACAACAAAAAGAAATCCATCAGCCGCCTAGAGGAACAGCAAATCTTTGATGAGTAAACATTTTACAAGTAAAAGACAATACCTGTCCCTCTTCTCTCCACTACAATAAGTGAATACCCACTCCAATATATAAACAGATTAGCAAGCGGTCATTTATCACAACTGGGTAATAAATCCTAATGAGAATGAAGTGGAGCGCTTTTTTTCTCTCTCTTTTTTGAATCCTTGCCAGAGATTCAGCTCTCTCAGAACCAGCACCTAGACAGAACAGAACCTCTGACACTCCTGTTTATTTTTTTTCTCTTCCAGCTCCCTCAGAGAATCTGCTGTTCATTTTTTTTTTGCTAACCCCCACACTACTGCCTAACTGCAGTAGTGCTTATTTTTCCCCAGCGCTCATATTGCGTGAGTGCAGGTGAAATGAAGTGGAGTCCTTTAGGGACAGGTTGGAATGCACATGATAGGAAAATGAGGATGTTACAGGAGGAGATTCATAACAGGATTTGACCAAACATATTTAATAATTTGAGGAGGTAACAATGGCCATACAGTAGATGTAACTTAACTAGGTTTTGAACAGGTCTTTAATATAGGCACTCCGGACTCGACAAATCAATAACGTCAGAGAATGTGGTTTCAACTCAGAAAGCAAAGAGCGGGAGTACAGGGTAGGTTTATCCAGAGTGGCACAAGGTGACAAACAGTGTTCCACCAGGATTAGTGCTGGGACAACTGTTGATAACATTTTGCATTTACAGTTTGGACACTGAAATTGAAACACAATGTTTCGTGTTGCAGATTGCAGAGCAGAGGATTGGGGACAGTCAATACGGAGGAGGAATGCAACAAATTACAGGAGGACTTTAATATAAACAAATAACTACCAAATTAAATTGAACACATAAAAGAGATTTTGGTAGGAGCTAGAGGGAGGTCACATTCCTTGGTAGGTCCAAGTTTCGCTGGGACAGAAGAAGGGGATCTTGAAGTACAAATACACAAATTACAGGAGGACTTTAATATAAACAAATAACTACCAAATTAAATTAAACACATAAAAGAGATTTTGGTAGGAGCTAGAGGGAGGTCACATTCCTTGGAAAGTCCAAGTCTCGCTGGGACAGAAGAAGGGGATCTTGAAGTACAAATACACAAATCACAAAGATGCGCCATGGTTAGTTTGGCCATAAGGAAAAGTAAATCAAGAACTTGACTTCATTTCAAGAGGAATAAATTGAAAAGTAGGGAATTCGCATTATACGGTTTCTGAACCTTAGACCACAGCGTACTGTGTGATTCTCATCAGCCCATCATAAAAAGAGGATAGAGGGACAGATAGGATATAGAGAGAAACTTTACAAGGATGATATCATAAATGCAAGTGCATATGAATGAGGAAAAAAAATTGAAAGGCTAAGATACTCTTGTCTGAGAAGCTGCCTTAAACATTATGAAGGATTTTGGGGGACTGAATACAGAGGGAGTAATCTGGACTTGTCACTGGCCAGTCATTATTCCAGTGCAGATGAGAGCTGCACATAAGATCCTGCAGGATCCTCTTTGTAGCAACCTTCAAAAAAATTACACAGGAAATTGAAGATTCCACTAGGCAATTCCTCAACATTTGGAACCTTCTGAAAACATCCACTAAATCAGAGAATTCAAAAGGTTCAGGTGAAATTAAGTAAATAGTTACTCAGAAAAAGTTAGATTACTGAACACATTATCTGACCCTGAATAACTATTCAACCAACCCCACATAAACCCAACTACAGGCCCCCTGACTATTTACACCTTCCAGACCATAACCTGGCATCCCCTTCCTGCCTCCCTCCAGGAGCTGGTCTCCTCTTCTCCTTCCTCCCATCACCTCCCCCCAACCACCAAACCTGATAACCTCCCCCACTCGGTACAAAACCATTTCCTTCACCAGCTTCAGAAACCACCCCCCCCCCAAACCCATTTCACTCCCAGGGAGCCCATAACCCATCACACCCAATATCATCAGTCCCCAGTATGACCCACTCTGGATTCAAACCCTCTTCAAACTAGTTCCCCACTTTCCTACTCCTCTAACCCCCTTACCCAACTCTGGATCTGAGTGGGCTTCCTCGCCATGCTCCCAACCTCCACTCAGTCTCTCCTCTCCCTATCCCTCTCAATCACCACCATTCCCTTCTCCACCTCCAGGCCTGACTCCTACCCTTCCTTGCCCCACCCAGACCCGATTTCTTCCACACTCTCCGAACGACCTTAAACACTGCATCACCTACCTGGTTCACTTTGCTACATTGCACTCCATGCACCTAACTTCACACTTCTTTTAGGTAGATACCATTTGATAGCAGGGGTGAAACTCACTGGCTGTGATTCTAGACCTTGGAATTAAAGTAATTCCATAATTCAATTTCCCTGTCCCCTTGATATCTGCACTCAATCTATCAAACTCTGCTTCAAAGTTTCAAGAGAAGGCTACCACTGTATTAGCTATGGCTGCAAAACACGTGAACTATATGCAACTTCAACTGAAGGGCTCAAAGGGTTAGATCACAAAGAGAGATTAGGCTTGCATTTTCTGCAATGTAGTGAGTTAAGGTATAACTTTTATTTTTTGAGATGCTTAGGATTTTGTAAGGAACTCTTAGAGGAGGTACTTATTTTCGCTGATGGAGGGTCTCAGGGAGGGGTCCTGATTCTAATCAGGATCAAGCCATTTAGAAGCATAGTGTGTAAAGGGTGGTAGAAATGTGTAACTCTGCCACATAAAGTAATAGATGTTAACTCAGTTAACCATTTTCTGAATCTGAGATCAATGGATCATTATATGACAAGAGTATAAACAAATATGCAACCAAGGCGGGTGGATAAAGTCGAGATATGCTGAATTATGGAAACGGCTTGAATGCAAATGGCCTTCCCCCTGACATATGTTCCTGTTTTACAGTAAGACATTCACAAATTTTATCCAATTATTGCATATCTGCTTTGTTTCTCTGTCACAAAGAGAATAGTGACTCTTCTGTCAATTTTCTAGAAACATTCAGAATTTATGGATATGGCAATGACACTTTCCCTACATATGGGCACAAACAAGTTGCACCTAACCATGCACAAGCTGAATGCAGCTTGCACAGCTTGGCACTGATGACACTGTTTCAACTCCAATGTGAAAGTCAGATATTTGCAAGACTTGCAGCGTTCATATTCCTGCCTGAAGTCAATCCTTGATGACTACTTAAGAACCTAAGGACTTGTTTCTTTTGCTATCTGTCATTAACAAGATATTTTTAAATGATGGGTAGTTATGTAAGACAAAGTGATGACCATTATCCATTTACATTAATATCAATTTCAAACATTGCTGGAATTTTTGCATCGGCTTATTAATTCAGAAATTCCTATGTTTACTCACATGCTTCCACCTTAACAATGTGCACTGAATGTAAGAACTAAGGTAGGTAATTAATATTGGGTTAATATTTAATATCTTCTGTATACTTAAGTTTTTCAAATCCCCTGTATGTACATCACTACACCTCCACATATTTAGACTGAATACTGACTGTACTTCAAAGAAAGATAGTTACAAATAAAAAGTAACAAGACCACATGCTGCTTTATAGCAGCCATCATACATAGCAGGACAATCTCAGTAGTATAGGTCCTCTGACCATTACATTGCAAATACAGCATAAAATACGCCAATACATCAATATCATCTCATGATCATCTCACTGCATCAACACATCATTCTACATCTCCCTCATGTATTTATTCAGTGATCCTTTAAATATATCTGTACCATTCACCTCAGCCATTCCCAATAGTAGAGAGTTCCAACTTATTTCTGGGATAAGTGGAGCAGGCTGTACTAGTAGAACATCCGTGGCATTGTTCACTGATAAAGCACTATCCTGGTGGTGCACTGCTAATTAATTTAGAATCATAGAAGCCCAGCTGTGTTGAATGAGGACATTCAGCCCATTGAGTCAACACGGACCCTTTGAAGGGTGTCCCATCCACACCCAGACCCCAATCCTATAACCCCACATTTACCATAGCTAGCCCACCTAGCGTGCACATCCCCTGGCCACTAGGGGACAATGTAGCATGGCCAATCCACCCAATCTGCACATCTTTGGACTTTGGGAGAACTCCAGTGCACCTGAAGGAAACCCTTGCAAACATGGGGAGAACAAACAAATTCCATACAGTCAGTCATCCGAGGGTGAAACTGAACATGTGCCCCTAGGGTTGAGAGACAGCTGCGCTAACTACTGAGCCCAATTTGTCACTTTTGTGATTCATATGCAAGGAAGCGATCTAAAACCCATAATTCAGAGGTCAATTCGGAGATAATTCTTATTGAATATTTTTATAGGGAAACCTGGTCAGCATGGAGGAGTTGGGCCAAAGGGTCTGTTTCCGTGCTGTATGACTCTTGACAGTTTATTGCTCAGTCCCTGGGTGAAGTCAGACTTTCTTAAGATCAAGAAAGTAGTTAGAAACTGATTCTCTTTTTTCTGATGTGTTACACAAAACACAATGCCCTGAGTATTGTAGAAACAGACAGGGTTCATAAACATCAGATGCCTGATGAATGGCTTGTGCCCAAAATGTTGATTTTTCCTGCTCCTCGGATGCTGCTTGACCTGCTGTGCTTCTCCAGCACCACTCCGACCTCGACTCTGATCTCCAGCATCTGCTCTACCCACTTTCGTCAGGGTTCATAAACATAGCAAGAGGCCTATAGAGACTGCAAACCAAATGATAATTTTATTAAAAAGGAACTTGTGAAAAATAAAAATATACCCTGAGGATAAGATGTTTCAGCTCATCATCTGAAAGGAAGGCAGGTTTGTAGTTAGCCTCTGAGTAAGCATTGGTGGCTCCTGAAACCACAAATGATAAAACAGGTATAAGAATTAATATTAAAATCAGATTAGATTGAAAATTTAATTCCATTTCAAACCATTATTCACCCCAGCTGAAGCTGCTGTTCGCTGCAGTGAAAACCAATTACCTTTCCTGCAGCAGTTACTGAGAGTTGTGACTTTTAATAAATCAGACATAGATTAATTACTTAGAATAGTTAATAACTCGTGTTTAGTACAGAAATCTGGTCTCTGCTTTCAATCAACCTTGGTCCGACAGTCAAGTAAATTGGGGGACTGTACATAGCTTCAATTCAAATCTTCTGTATGACTCCAGAAGTAGTGGGGCTTGATTTACAACATATTATCCCAGTTTGATGTGCAATTGCTACAGATTTATTACATTTTATTCCATAATTTTCTCACTGGAATTTAGAGTTGCCTTATCATAACTTCAGAAAGGGAAACTGATCTGCTGAAAAACAGATGGTTTCGGACTTCCACTTTTCCAAAGCTCTCCTGCAATTGCGAGTTTTCCTCACTTTGAGTCTGGGCAGACTCATTGATAGAGATCGAATATATTTTCATCATATGTTCAGAGGTGGGAGTCCCTGAGCGAGGCCAGCCTTTATGCCCCATCTCTTAATTCCTCTTGACCAGGCTGCAGAGAATACAACTGAGTCGCTTACTCAGCCCCGTCAGAGATAATTGAGTTAAAAAAAAACCCACAGTCTTATGGATATGGAATCAAAAACAAAGCTAGGTTGAAGAAGAACAGATCTTCTTCCCTAAAGGACATGTTGACAATCTGCTTGGTTGATGGTTGCCAGTATGGAAATTTTCTTTGGAATTTAAGATTTATTTAATTCACGAAATTTAAATATCCCAACTGCCATTGAACACATATCTCTGAGTTGTAGTCCAGGTGGCTGGATTACCAGTTAAGTAATCATGATGAGGGGCATAGAGAGGGTGAATAGCCAAGGTCTTTTTTTCAGGGGAACAGATTCCAAAATTAGAGCACATAGATTTAGGGTGAGAGAAAGATTTAAAAACGACCCAAGGACCAACTTTTTCACGCATATGTAGAATGTTCTCCCAGGGGAACTGGTGGAGGTTGGTACAATTACAATATTTAAAAAGGATGGGAATTTGGATAGGAAGGGGTCAGGGGTATATGGCCCAAATGTTGGTAAATGGGACTAGATTGATTTAAGACTAAAGGATTTGTTTCCATGCTGTATATCTCTATGGCTCTTAAGTAACGTAACCACAAAGCCACCACATCTGACTTCTATCACTTGCCAAAACTCCATTGTCATTGTATTAGGTGACTACCAGGCTTGTAGGTGAAGCCAGAGGGACCGAGGTCTTTTACAGTCTTCCAATTTCAGTGCTTGTGCACAATGCAGTTTGAACAATAGGAAAATTGTTTATGCAACAAATAAACAAATCTCATATAGGTTTGTTGGACATCACAAAATTGCAGCCAACCTTCACTTCCTAGTTCCTTACCTCTTAGGGTCTTCATGTGCTGTACAGCCATCCTAAGCACAGTGAGCTTGTCCAACTTCCGTGACATGGCATTGCATGTTGGCACCATCGATGCCAACTCATCAATAAAACTGTTCATCTTATCCCGACGCCGCTTTTCAATCTGGCTATGAGCCTCTCTGAAATGTGAGCAATAGAATGCAATAACTCTCCCAGATTCAGCTTAATAGACAGTTGCACCGTTAAATGATTTTAGGTGGATGCACTTTAATTGATATTTTACAGAATGACAGGATTCAATCCTTTTTAAAATGCTTTGTCAACATGTTCTTGTTGGAGGGGGGGGGTCACTGGACCCGCAATGTGAATTCTGCTTTCTCCCTACAGATGCTGCCAGACCTGCTGTGTTTTTGCAGCAATTTCTGTATTTGTTTCAACATTCACTGTCCATTTCCAGCCCAAGAAAATGTCAGAGAGGTCCTTCATCCTACAATGTGTATGTTGACACACACTGCCTCGGAGTCCTCTAATTATTGACTACCCTGCCAGTTTAATCCATTTGCTTCCCGATTCGTTTGGAAATTTCTATTGCAATTTCCCAGTTATTCTTTTCATCCCTCAGAAGAACAATCCCAGCTTCTTGAGTTCTGATTCCGAGCTTTAAAAATACAGTACAAAGAACTGGAGGATTACCTGGCATTTTTGACTTTGCCGTGTTGATCTGTACATTCCATCCTAGATAAGAGAGATATGTAAAGTTATGATAAAACCCATCATATTCTCAGAAATATTTTGGTGGACTCGTTGGCTTAAGTTGTGAAAAATATTTGAAATTTAGATTTGCAAATGGAACTGATTTACACCATTCAAATGATCGAGTTCACTGATTTAAAGTAAGCACTCTCCACTAAACCAAGGCTGCACTTAGAAAAAAGATTCAATGGAAAGTCAAGATACAAGTGCTAAGGTTTGTGGAAGATTTTGAATTCTGTATAGAAACACCGTAGTGTTGAATATGGGCCACATATCTTTGGTTAAACATTTGGCTGGCTTGTTAGATACCAGGTAACATGGAAGATCTGAGAGTCACCTGTCCAACTTCTCAAATACAGAAGGTAGATTAATGTTTAAAAAAAAGGGCACCAGTTCGTACTCTCACATTAGACACATTATCGAATCTTACGTAATCTTTTAAAAAATTTGTTCATGTGGCGTGGACGTCATTAGCTAGACCAGCATCTATTGCCCATCCTTAACTATCTTAACTGAATGGTTCACTTGGCTATTTCAGAGGGCAGTGTTGAGAGTGTGTTGCTGGAAAAGCACAGCAGGTCAGGCAGCATCAGAAGAGCAGGAAAATCGAAGTTTCGGGCTGGAGCCCTTCATCAGGAATGAGGCTGGGAACGTCGGGGGTGGAGAGATAATTGGGAGGAGGGTGGGCCCTCCCACTCTGCCAAAGATATGCAGGTCCTGGGCCTCCTCCATTACCACTCCCTCACCACCGGACGCCTGGAGGAAGAACGCCTCAGCTTCCGCCTCAGGACCCTTCAACCCCAGGGAATCAATGTGGACTTCACCAGTTTCCTCATTTCCCGTCCCCCCGCTTTACCCCAGCTCCAACCTTCCAGCTCAGCACCGACCCCATAACCTGTCCCATCTATAAACTTCCTTCCCTCTTATTCGCTCCACCCTCCTCTCTGACCTATCACCTTTATCCCCACCTCCATCCACCTATTGTACTCTCAGCTACCTTCGCCCCAGACCCACCCCCCTCCTATTTACCTCTCGACCGCCCCCGCCCCAAGGCTCCCAGCCTCATTCCTGATGAAGGGCTTTGGTCTGAAACGTCGATTTTCCTGCTCCTCTGATGCTGCCTGGCCTGCTGTGCTTTTCCAGCAACACACTCAACTCTGACCTCCAGCATCTGCAGACCTCACTGTATCCTATTTCAGAGGGCAGTTAAAAGTAAACATTCTTATGGTGTGGAGTCACATGTAAGCTAAACCAGGTAAGGTTGAGAGGTTTTCTTCCCTAAAGGCCATTTTAAGAAACCCATCTGGTTCACTAATGACAATCAACAGTGGTTACATGGTCACCATTAAGCTAGTTTTGTTTTATTGGATTCAAATTTCACCACCTGCCATAGTGGAATTCAAACCTATGTCTCCAGAACATTAGTCTAGGTTCTGGATGACGGGTCCCATGACCTTACCACAATGTCACCACCTTCTACATAAGGATGATCATTTGGGCCATCAAATCTGTGCCAAATCTTTGACAGTTATCCTGAGCAGAATCTCCTTTCAGAAATAGGTGAGAATGTATAGGGTATAAGCAGGTAGGGAAAGAGTTAAGTTCTTGTTTCACAAAACTCAGGAGGTTCAGCTGAGCATGACTCAGATCAGATAAGCAACAGGGTGCTGGAGGCAAGGGTAATGGGTTAGCAAGGTGGAAAAGTAGTCATTATGTTGAGCTATTTAAGTTTAAGAACATTCATTGTGTAACATCAGATGGCTTAATCTTTGCTATTGACACTCGTTCACTGTAATGGCCACTTAATGAATATGTATGTTGCCTTATCTGGATTCTCCTCCCTGTAAAATGATTAAATAATTCATTAAGAAACTGCTGTTCCAGAGAAAAGACCAAGAACTCATGTCCCTGTGCACATGGGTGATTGTTCTCTCTCCCTCCAGGGCCCGTAATAAAGATGAAGGATGTAAAGCCATACTGTGTCTCTGATCATTTTCCTTTAAATGAGGGGAGGGGGGGGGGAGAGAAGAACGGGACGACAATATTGGCGCAGCCGGCAGGATCCAAATGAATAGTTATGATCGAACAGTGTCAGCGGCCACCCAGAACATCGGTATCTCGAGATGGACGGACCCACAAGGTAAGATTTTAAACCTTGATCCTTCTCGATATTCCTGTGTGTTGGAGATGGTCCCCTTGCTTGATTGCTCTCTATTCTATGGATTCCTCAAACAGTAATTAGTTCAGTCGATAGACACAGTTTCACAAGCATGCTGGCAGGCAGAGTTTCAAGCCTTCTGCGCTGCATTGGAGGAGGGGCAGGGGTGTCTGGTTTTTAAGGTTAGAGTCCTCTGCACGGTGCTGGGGTTCGAGTCCCCTGGGTGGGTTTAAGTGAGATATGAGCACTCTGTGAACAGTAAAGTAAGAAAGGGATTAAAGTCCCCTAATGGCAAAATTTGAGGTTCTGTGAATCTGTGTTCATGGCGGGACGGGGGAGAAAAAGAGTGTGGCTTGGACTGCGGCAGCATGCAGTCCACTCGGAGGGTTTTCTCTTTTCTAAGTACAATTTCAGCAAAACAAAAAAAAAAGAGAAAACACTGAAATTAAGGTTGTACTAATACTTGGGTTGAAAACGGAAAGTTGCAATGTAAATTGTGAGTGTTTGATATTTAAATACTTTAGTTTGTTAAAATACTGGTTCGGAAAATTCTTTTTAAGTAACTGCTTTGCCTTGTTTGAATCAGGATTTCTATTCAATGTATTTTGTGGGCTGTGTAGTGGGAGAGATTTTGTTATTACATTGAAATTGTACAATATTATGTCGTTTTTAAAACTATCAAACTTGTAACCTTAAGACAAACTGAATGAATGCGTTGAGCCCCTGATGTGTTTGAAATATTACAATGCCTGTTTAAAAAAAACAGTAGGGTCAGCAGTCATGCTTTAACCAGATGAGAGTATTGTATTAGGATATCTTTGCTGCTGCTGTGTTTATAATGCAAAGTGTTCACAAAAGGAAGAGTGCATTTTGAGTTTGATGTTTTTAGAGCATATTAGAACTTGAGGCTGTTTCAGTTCTTTCAATTCTTGTTCAGACTTCATTGGCCCCCTTCATATTGCAAATTCAGACAATGTTGATTTCTATCAAAGTTGCCACAGTAATTCCGACTGTTTCACTTGGGAACTTTCATTTAGAGAACATATTTTAATATATTCTGCATTTGTTTCCCACGAACGTTTGAGATTTAAATCTGAACTGAAACTACCTCTTAAATGGCCTAAGCACAGGAAACATTGTTGTTTTCTTGCTGTTCCAGATTTTGGAAATACTTTTCCTGACAGCTTTCGCATTAGTCAAGTATTAATTTGTTAAAGGAAAATAATTTTTGAATAACCTGAATGAGGTACCCAAGTGTTTGATTTCAGCACCATTGTTTATAATTAACTAAATTGTTTAGGCAGTACAATTTAGAAGTTTATGGGTTTGTGGGCGGCACGGTGGCACAGTGGTTAGCACTGCTGCCTCACAGCGCCAGAGACCTGGGTTCAATTCCCGCCTCAGGCGACTGACTGTGTGGAGTTTGCACATTCTCCCCGTGTCTGTGTGGGTTTCCTCTGGGTGCTCCGGTTTCCTCCCACAGTCCAAAGATGTGCAGGTCAGGTGTGCTAAATTGGCCGTGCTAAATTGCCCGTAGTGTTAGGGAAGGGGTAAATGTAGGGGCATAGGTGGGTTGCGCTTCGGCGGGTCGGTGTAGACTTGTTGGGCCGAAGGGCCTGTTTCCACGCTAAAATGTAATGTAATCTAATCTAATCTAATCTATTGTAATCTAATCAAATATAAAACTTGATAATGCCATTAACAGTGAACAGAATAACAAACTTCAAGAATGTGAAATAGGCAGACACAATTTTTAGTGTAGTTAAATGTGTGATGGTCTTCATACTGATTCATTCCTTGCTTGCAAAGGTGGGTAAGAGGAAATGCAAAGATACTTTCAGCAGCTAACGTCTTCTCCACAGTTTCTCCATTCACAGATTAAGCACACCTTTGGACCACAGCCAACCCCCCCTCAGCCTGATCCAACAGATTCATTCAGCTCCCCAGTCACGAGCATGAAAAGTGAAGAAGCTAACGACAGTGAAGAGGAGCTCGGGGTATGCTTTTTTTGTCAGTGATCTTCCTATGGATATTAAACCACGTGAGCTTTGCCTTGTCTTTCGATTACTTAAGTGATCATGAAGATTCCCTGATCAAGCTAACATCAGTTGGCTTTGTTACATTTAACAGCAGAGGGGGAGCAAAAGCAGCAAAGAATGCTGCATTCACCTAGCCTGCTGCTGCTGCACACTCAGGTGTGCTGGTATCCTCCACCTGAAGCATCACTGGAAGGATGGAAATCTCGTCAGCTTTATTAAGTATTTAACTGCCCTTATACAAGAAATCAGATTTCTCTGGAGTGGTGTGCAAGGACAGAGTGAATTTTGTTTCCAGGTTGGACTTTACTGAAGGAGATTTTGGAGAACTGGCTTGTTTCCACTCAACTTGGAGGGGATGGAGTGGTCACTAAGGACTGTGGATTTAAGAACTTTCCTGGGGAATTTTTTTCCCCACATGGAAGGATTCATCAAATTCTATCTACTGTAACAGACTAGTAATTTATTTTTATAATCATTGTATGCTGTGTGTCAATAACTTGCTTAGATGCTAGCTGTCAGAGTCTTATGAAAGCTGGCAGTGCCATTGGTTATCATGAAATAATAAAAGGAGGGAATGAGAACGTGTATAGGGTGTAAGCAGGTAGGGAAAGAGTTAAGTTGAGTTTTATGAAACAAGAGATTCAGCTGAGCAGGACTCAGATCAGATAACAACTTACAGTTAACAATAAGATGCGGAAGGCAAGGGCAATGGGTTAACAAGGTGGAAAAGCATTCATTATGTAGAGCCATTTAACAATAATGGAAGCATTCAACATATAAGGTCAGTTTAACAAGGTGAAAAATATTCATTATGTGAAGCCAGTTAAGGTTAAGAACATTCATTGTGTAACACCAGATGGCTTAATCTTCACTATTGACACGCGTTGATTGTAATGGTCACCTAATCAATACATATGTTGTCTTATCTAGATGCTCCTCCCTGTAAAATTAGTATTAATTCATTAAGAAACTGCTGTTCCGGAGTGAAGACCATGAACTCATGTCTCTGTGCACCTGGGCAATTGTGCTCTCTCCCTCCAGAGCCCGGAGTAAAAATGAAGAAAGTAAAACTATACTGTGTCTCTGAGCGTTTTGCCTCGACTGAGGGGGGATCCCAGCCAACATGAGGAGCTCCCTTCCTTCATTTTTTTGTGGGGGTTGGGTGGAGTGCTGATCTGTGAAAGACTGCCTCAGAAAACCCAGCCTATTAACTTGGAAGAAATGCTGCTCTGATTGATGAGCAGGCAAAGGGATGGGTAATAACTAGGTTTGTTTTGGATGAATTTCAGTTCAGGGAGTGTTTAGCTGAAGCACCAGCCAGAAAAGCTATGAATTAGTCAGGTGCAGAGGTAACAAAAACATGATACCATTTCCAGGGATGGTTTAACATTCACAAAACTTTATGTCTACAACTTGGGGATATTTTTTGTTTAGTTTTGTTGACAATTTGTTGGAAGATGATAATGGGATGGGTGCCATGGAACCAGAATTAGTCAGGTTCTATAATTGGAAGGATGATCAACCTATTTTGCTATGTTGCCTCCTATACTGCAACCTAGCAATTTCTGCTCAGTGTCATAACAGGGAAATTACAGCATTGTTCCAGAACAAGGAAGCTTAGCAGGAGGTCCCATTTCTTGATTGCCCTGGGACATTTTACTATGTCAAAGTATGCAATATAAAAGCAAGCTGCTACTTTAACTTATACCCAACACAATGATATGTCCCCATGTTGTTAAACAAAGTATCCTATACCTCAGAGGACAATGGAGATCTGCAAATTACTCATGTAAAAATCAGAGTGTAAAAAGTGCATGAATCAATAAGAAACGAGCAAATACATATGACTCACTACTACTATCCAAATTTTTCACATGAGGTATCTTTAAGGTTGACCAGAAACAAAACAATTAGCTCTTCTAAAGCATGAAGTCTCAATTTAAAAAAAATATCTGATTATACCTGTTGTGTTGATCCTCTTTGTCAGTGTCCATCCCATCTCTGAAAGCAACACAAACAAATAATCTTTGGAAGGCTTTCCTCAGTTCCAGAATGCAAACAACAGCTACAGAATTATTAGTCTGTCCAAGCCAAACACTACCATCTCTTATTCCAACGTGGCTCATGGAATTTTTCAGCAAATAGAACCACCTAAAGCAGAAGGGCTCTGTGCATATTTGCACAAGAGATAGAGGGAAATATGGGGGCAAAAGTAGCGTGGGCAGTGGAATAAAAGGGCCATGGCAGAAGAAAAATGATCCAGGCAGACATTGCAAGCGAACAAGCAAAGAATCCAAGGAAGCGTGGGCAAATGAAAGAGGGTGCCAATGGGCGAGATGCCAAAAGGGAAACCCAACAAATGTTGGGGTGAATGGGGAGGGGGAGGCACAGATCAAATCAGAAGGTAGGAACAAATGGGCAAATGAAGGATTGGATGAGAAGATGGGGCAGAGTGGACAGAAAGAGGGCACACAAGCTAGGGAGAGCGAATTCATGACTGAACATGAGGAGTCAAGAGCTGGATGTTCTGTATTCTATGTTAAGGCTGAAAACAGACTTGGATCAAAATTCCTGAAGAAGGGCTTATGCCCGAAACGTCGATTCTCCTGCTCCTTGGATGCTGCCTGACCTGCTGCGCTTTTCCAGCAACACATTTTTCAGCTCAAAAAGGTGTAACACAATGATGAGGTGGTATGAGTCAGCTGTATCCCTTTGTTCTACAAAAACAGTTTGTTACGATATTTCATGAAAACCCACACTGTAAGGTTGGTGTTGACTATAGACAATGTTTAAATCGAAGGACCAAAATCCCATGTCCACACTTGAATAACCTCTTAATACACTTTCCTACATCACAGAAGTGGTAACCCTTCAAATATACTTCACTGGCTGTAAAGCACTTTGGGACATTGAAGTCTTGGAAGGCGCTCTATAAACACACCTTCTACCTGTGTATCAAGATGATTCATAGTTTACAAAGTCATCCATTACATTGTACGAACTATCACTTGTTAAAAAGGTCTCTACAGTACAGATGAAATTTCACAAAGATTCTATTTTAGGTATTTATCAACAATTCAAAATAGCATGATAACAGTTTGAGAACTTGAACTAGACTCTCAAAAAAAAAACACTTTTTAAAGACTGGTTAATAAAAATCAGTAAAAGTGATCAATTTGTCATTAAAAATCTTACTGACATCATTCAGTGAAGATTAGCCCCCTTCCTTAATTAAGCCTATTGTGACTAAAATCCAACATCCAGTGACTCCCAGCTACATCAAGCCTTCATGGAAATAAAAAAGACCTAGCACTCACTATATTAGTGACAGTTTATAGCTGGAAACAAATTTTCCAAATAGAAAAATGTCTAATTCCTGACTGGTCTGTGGAGTGTCTAAATAGCTAAATCTATGAGTCAAAATCTAATAGATCATAAAATGTCAGAGCTCAGAAAGCACTCTGTTTGATCGAACTGAGTGACTCATCAGTGTGAAAAAGACTCTGCTCTGGTGCCACTTACTGATCAATTTGAAACAACTCATTACACCATCCTGATCCTCTCCTCCCAACTCCTAGCTTTCTGAAGTGGACATGTGCTAAGTTGTTTCATATTTTCAAACTAAAAGCCATCAAGTCGGAGAAAAAATAAGGACAATAATCCTTTTACTTCCATGACAAATGAATTTACAATGGCTTAAAATGCTAGATAATAGACCTGTTGGTCAAAACCATTCAATCACCATTTTCAACTAAACCCATTTGCTACCAGAACTCTGTCATTTCAGGTCAACAGTTCTTGAGGAACTACCTTCCCCAGTGAGGTCTATGAGTTGGCTCAATGGGTGACTGTCATGGCTTGGGCTGTATTCCTTTGTTCTGGATTTTCCACAAGAAGAAATAGTTTCTCGAGATCTATCCGAACAAAACCCCTTAACATTCTGAACTCCTAATATTACACTGTTTAGAAATGTGCCAATTTATTTTCTCAGATTCAAAGTGAATGACCTACATTTATCCACACTGAACCTTAACTACTATAGTTTTGCAGATCTACTGTGTTCTTTTATAATTTCCTACACCTACCAGAACTACATACTGCTCTACTACAAACATAGAAATTAGGAGAAGGAATGAGCCATTCAACCCATTTGAGCTTTCTCCATCATTTAATAAGATCATGGCTGATTTTATTGGAGTTTCAATTCTACTTTCCTACTCCCAATATCACTCGACTCACTTATTAGTTTAGAATTTACCTACTTCTGCCTTAAGAACATTCAACGATTCAGGCTGCATTGCTCTCTAGGGAAGAGATCCAAATACACATGACTTTCATGGATACATTCTCCTCATCCTCACCTTAAAAGGGGGTTATTTATAAACTGTGTCCCCTAGTTCATGTCTCATCCTTCCAGTGTCCACACTGTCAAGTACCTTCTGGATCTTTCAATAAGATCGCCTCTCATTCTTCTAAGTTCCAAAGGATACAAGGCCAGCCTGTCCGTCATTAAGCAAGCTGCAACCTACCCCAAGTCCAGGTATCACTTAAATGAAACTTCTCTGAACTGCTTCTAATGTACTGACATCCTTTTTTTTCCCCAATATGGAGACCAAAACTGCACACCGTATCCAAATGTGGCCCCGCCAATTTTCCATACAATTGTAGCAAAACATTATGATATTGATATTCCATTCTCATTACAATTAATGACAACATTCTATTTACCCTTCTAGTCACTTACTGTACCTGCACATTAACCTTATCTGATTCATGTTCAGGACATCCAGATCTCTCTACACCTCAGAGTTCAGCAATTTCTATTTCAGTAACATACTCTTCTATTCTTCCTTCCAACGTGGAGGAGTTTCAATTTTCCCATATTTTACTCCATTTGGTAGATTTTTACCATCTTGAAACCAATTTATATTCTTTTACAGTCCTTATGCAGTCTTCATAAAATACTTTCAAACCTGTCTTTGTGTCATTAAGAAATTTAGCAAACATACACTCTCAGTCCCTTCACCCAATCATTGATAATAAATTGTAAATAGTTGCGGTCTCAGGGTTGATTCCTGGCACTTCACTTCCCACATCTTGCCAAACTCAAAAAGTGCCTGCTCTAGGTTATTTTAGTTAACCAATCTTCTTTCCATGCTAATATGTTATTCCCAATGCCATCAGGACTTATTTGTGTAGTAACTTTTAATGTATTGATTTGGAGATACTGGTGTTGGACTGGGCTGTACAAAGTTAAAATTCACACGACAGCAGGTTATAGTCCAACAGGTTTAACTGGAAGCACTAGTTTTCGGAGCGCTGCTCCAAAAGCTAGTGCTTCCAATTAAACCTGTTGTCGTGTGAATTTTAACTTTGATATATTGCTTTGTCAAATGTCTTCCAGAAATCTACATGTAGCAAATTCACATCTTCTCCTTTATCCATGTTGTTTGCAACTTTTTCAAATAAATTCAACATATTAATCAATCATGATTTCTTTTTAATAAAATCATGTCAACTCTGCCTGATTACAATGGCACTGTCTGAATGCCTTGCCATAATTTAATAGATTTCCTGCATTTTCTCTATGACAGATGTTAACTGGCCAGTGGATTCCTGCTTTCTGTCTCCATTCTTTCTTGAATAGGAGTCACAAACACCATTTTCTAGTCAGACCAGACCTTCCTGGAATGTAGCAAATTTTTGAAACTAGAAACCAATGCATTTTCTATCTCAACAGCCACTTCTTATAGAACCATGGTTGCTGTTGGCCAAGACCTAGCAGTTAATGTCTGCTTATCTCCTGTCCTTTGTTCAAAAACAACACTGGCTATGCTTCAATTAAAGTACTTGGTTGTTGAGCACTTGGCAACTCATAAAGGGAACTACGATATAATTGCAAGCTCTTCCGTAAAACTGATCACATCAAAAGTGTGTGCGTGCGCAAAAGAAATAATTGACATCCAAGCCAATTGTTATAAACTGGAATACATGAATTAGTTCTTAACAAATTGAGCATATGTAAGCTGCAATCTTGAAATGTGACCATAAAAAACAATTATTCTAACAACAGAATCTCTCAGTTTAAAAAATTCAAAATTACTCATGCAATGTTTTAAATACACAGGATGATGATCTGATGCAGCATGGCCCATTTGTAAACTGATATCTCGATCAAGTTGTTATCCAATTCTAAGCTCCTGAACTCAGAGTGGTGGTATCTTCTTAGGTCCCATGGTCATCTTTAAAAACTTCCAACAGCTTCATAAATTATCTTGGTTGTGCCCTAATTCAATGTCACTGAAGAATATCTCAGACTATTCTCTCCAAGAAACAAAAAAACCAAAAAACTTGAGTGCCTTCGACATTATCCCAGAGGGCTGTGCAGCCAACAAAGTAATTTTTGAAATGTAGGCAGGACAGTGTAAGGTAAGAAACACAGGACACACAAGCTCCCACAAATAGTAAAGAGACAACCACCAGATAATTATTGTTCCTGTGTGATTTTGATGGAAGGATTTATATTGGGTAGAACACCAGGGACAGCTTCCTTCCACTTCTTCAGAATAACGCAGAGAATCTTTTAGAGTCATGTTTCCTTTCACAGCTGCCATTTCTGACTGTGGCAGCACCAAGCAGGGGATTGTCAACTTAGTGGTGTGCCCATGTTTCTGGAATTGGAGACGACCCACTTAATAGCTAAAACAAACTAACGAACGTCTGAAATAAATATTTACATTTATATTGGTCTGGATTCCCAAACATCAAACCCCCACATAGCCCCTGCCCACACAATCTACTTACCATCCCTCACCCTTTCTGCATCTACCCTATCCACCCCATTACAAATAGATAACAAAAGACACGGAGATGTGGAAAGAGTCAAGTAGATTCTGTAATAAAGAGGGAATTTCTTATTGAGAATCTGCTGCAGAGAGGTTGTCAAACTGAAGATAAAGCCATCATTATTTAAACTTACTGATAATCTGTGGAACTTCCTTTGCGCTTCCGGTTAAAGTCCATGCTTGCTGTGCCCAAGGAGTTCAATATTAATCCACTTGGATCAGATGAGATAAAATCATTTATTGTTGAGGAGATGTCCATATTTTGGTCTGCCATTGGATGATCTGGAACATTTTAAAGTACAGAATTACAGTTACCTTCCAGGTCAACATACCACCTTATTATTATGCATTTCATATGCGCAGTCCCCACCTCACACACCCCCAGACCCCCAACTTCCATCAAAACATACGCAGACATCCTCACAAAAGAACCAAATTGACGCCTGGAAGTTTAGATGAGGAGAGTTCAAGGTGCCCGATTGTAGCCTTAGAGTCTCCACTAAGTGCTCAGAGAGTCCTCAGGCATCACCTTATCACAATATCTTGAAACCAAGAATTTGCATTATGTAAAATGAGAAATCAAACTGGTAAAACCCACATCCCCTGCCTCTCTGGGTGTAGAATGCACCATCCAGACCAACATTTCCATGAAGTACTGAGGGAGTGTAGTTTTGTTAGTGGTGTCATTTTTTGCATGAGGCAATAAACCAAAACTTGCATAAATATTAGCATGATGAACCAAATGGCATGCTTTGCTGCTGTTAAATTTCTAATGATTGTCTTACTTTCCAATGTGTACAGAGAAACAAAGCCACCCTTAGAGTCTATCCATTTAAAAGACGGTCTTACCTCCTTCCATTTTCCCTTTGTCCATTTCAGGTGGTGGAAAGAAAGAAAGACTTGTATTGATATACAGAGGAACTTCGATTATCCGAATATCGGATTATCTGGCAAGATCACAAAGTCCCGATGGTTGGCTAAACTATATAAGCCAGCATTCGATTAACCGAACAAAATACTCCCCGCTTGTGTCCTTCGGATAATCGAGGACCCTTTGTAGCGCCTTTCACATCCCTGAGATGATTGCAAAGCGTTTAAAGCCAATGAAACATTTTATTGAAGTACATTCACTCGTAATGGAGGAAATGTGACAGGTAATTCACGCACATGCTCTCACAAACAAATGTGCAAATGACCAAATAATTGATTTTTATGCATTGAGAAACAAATATTGATCAAGGGTACAAACAACAACTTGCAATTAAAGAGCATTTTAGGGAAAGGTCCCAGGTGGGTTATGGCCCATGCATTAATGGTGGAATGATTAAAATTTGTAACATGCAAAAAAAATGGGCATTAGAGGAGTGCAGAGATCTATGATCGTTGGGTTGGAGGAAATTACAGCGCTAGGAAGGGGTGAGTTTGCGGAAAAATTTGCAAACCAGAATGGAGAACTTTAAAATGATGCTTTGCTAGCCTAAGAGCCAGTGTAGATTAGCAAGAATTGACATGATGAATGAATGGAACGTACTGAAGTAAGCACTGGCAGCAGGATGTTTAGAGAGGAGTGTACTTTATGGAGGACATAACATTGGCTCGGAAGTCATTGGAGTAGTCAAGTCTGGAGTGGAGATTTGAGGGCTTCACAAGCAGATGAGCTGAATCTGGGAGGGCATGGTCAACTATAAATGTAGAAGTAGATATCATGTTGAGGTTGTACAGTACATTGGTACGGTCTCTTCTGGAGTATTTTGCCCAGTTCTGGTTGTCTTGTTATAGGAAGGATATTAAGCTGGAGAGGGTTCAGAAAAGATTTACCAGAATGTTGCCAGGAATGGAGGGTTTGAATTATAAAGACAGCCTGGCTAAGCTGGAACTTTTGTTTCTAAACTGGAGTGTAGGAGGTTGAAGGGTGACCTTATAAAGGTTTATAAAACCATGACTGGTATAGATAAGGTGAATGGCACATGTCTCGTGGAGGCTTCAAGACAATGGGGCATTGAAGGAGACAGAAGGAAGATTTACAAAAAAAGACATGAGGACTTTTTTTTTTTTACGCACAGCGAGTCATTTGTATGTGGAATGAACGTCCAGAGGAAGTGGTGGATGCAGGTACGGTTACAACACTTAAGATATTTGGATACACACATGAATAAGAAAGGCTTGGAGGAATATGGGCCAAGCGCAGGCTGGTGGGACTAGTTTAGTTTGGGATTATGGAGCTGTTGCACTGAAGGGTCGGAGTCCATGCTGTATGACTCTGAGTCTAGGTTAATCATTATGACGTTGAAATTGGAGACTGAAATCTCAGCCTCGGGTCATCCAAGATACCAACCCTATAGTTTGGTCAAGCCTCACGTAGATTCCAGGAAGGGAACAGAGTCAGTGACAAGGGAATAGCATTTATGGAGTATTAATACATTCAGATTGTTAGTAAAAATGGTATACAGAAGCCTTCAAAGGACAGCTGCATGACACATTTTGTCATACATTCTCACAATGTAGGTGTCCTTGGCAAGGTCGGCATACAACTAAGTGGGTTAGCTAAACCATTTCAGAAGACAGCGGATATGGAATTGGAGTTTGCAGGCAAAGCAGATGGAGGCAAAAGAGCATGTGCGTAAGCTTCCTGAAACACGTTCAACCAGAGTGGACTGCCATAGTGTGGAACTGGAGTCACAACGGGTTCCCTTCCCTTCAAAAGGACTTCAATAAACCGGTTTTGTTTTTACAATCGTCCATGCACACTTTGACCAGCCAGCTTCTTTAAGCAAATATTTTGATTATTTTTGTATGAATTTAGTTCTCAGAAAACCATGGTGGGATCTGAAATTACATTGTCAAGATTATTAGTCCAGGTTTCAACACATCCTGACATTGCTCATACCCGATGGAAGGGGTCAGTGTTGGAGGACAAGGATAGAAAGGATTGCTTGGAGGAAGAACGGTTGGGTCCATTCTTGGAGCTTTCATCTCCTGAACTTTTGCACCCCGACCACATGCACATCTTGGCAATGCCAAGTAAATAGATATTTCATTACCTGGTTGGCAGTCAGGAATTTTTTTGCCCCTCTTCCTCCCATACCTCATTTTTACAATCCCACCACTATAAATTTACTGTCCCTCTGATTTTTGTCCTAGGTGGCTCACATTACTATCCTGAAGATTAAACCAGGAAATTCTGGAGATTTGGCCATCCGACACTGAGTTTCACCAAGACTATGTTAGAGTTAACCCACATATAGGTTCCCTTACAACATGGGGAGCCATCATCGGTGTCTGACAACCGATTATAATGATGTAGTGTTTGAAAACAGGTACTGTTCCTCCCAGACTGACACCTACTGTTCAACCACAGCTAGCCCGAGATGGTGATCATGGGCAGAGGTTAATCCACCCTAACTGGATTGGAGGGAGGGATGTCTGAACTACTTTGCAGAACTAGAAGATGGATGTAGTAACAAATACCATTCTCGTCCTCCTTTTCAAAAAAAAATTTGAAGGAAGATTTCTGGGAAATTCCTCTCTTGCCAAAATCAACCAAATCCTAGGAGACAAATGTGATGGGGAAACAATTATAGTTTGACACTGAGAATATCAACCAAAGGAGGAGAGAAAGACAACAAAAGCTATTTGTACATGGAGCTATTGAAGTATTAAAACAACAGAGTCCTGATTCAGAAGGCAAGGAAAAATAAGACAGAGCTGAAATTTATAAAACTAAGATATAGGTTCAGCATTAGGCCATTTGGCCCATTGAATCTGCTCCACCATTCAATCAAGGCTGATATGTTTCTCAGTCAAGAGTGCAGTGCTGGATAAACACAGCAGGTTAAGCAGCATCCGAGGAGCAGGGAAATTGACGTTTCAGGCATAAGCCCTTCATCAGGAATGGCTTGAAACGTTGACTCTCCTGTTTCTTGGATGCTACCTGACCTGCTGTGCTTATCCAGCACCACACTCTCGATTCTGATCTCCAGCAGCTGCAGTCCTCACTTTCTCCTCCTGATATATTTGCCAACCCCATCCTCCTGTCTCCTCCCCTTACTGATTAAGAACTGATTTCTGTCTTAAATACACTCAATGACCTAGCCTCAACAGTCTTCTGCAGCAATGAGTTCCATGGATTTACCAGCCTCTGTTGAAGCTCCAAAGACCATGATCTCCACCGCCTGGAAAGACAAGACCGACATGTAGGAACACTACCAAGTCACTGAGTTCCCTCCAAGTCACACACCATTGTGGCTTCGATGTACATCGCTGCTCCTTCATCATTGCTGAGTCAAAATCATGGAAATCTATCATGTAACACATTTGAACACCTTCATTACATGGAATTCAATGGTTCAAGGCAGCAGCTACCACCAACCGGGGTAACTAAGGATTGGGTGATAAATGCTCAATATATCATCCACATACACATCCCAAGAAAAATGACATAAAAAGAATGATTAAACTCCATACATTTTCAGCTGTCAGCAAATGTTTCAGTACAGATTTATACACTAAGTTTATGGTATTACTGTAGCAGTACTCAAAAGTTCTTGCATAAGCTGTACACACTCAAAAATAGAACATGGTTTCTTGATAACAATATGTCAGGGAGCTTTATGAGAAAATAAAAAAAAACAAATTACCCGAACCAATCATGTTGCCAAGATACAATAAAGGCCATCTGAATACATGCCACATAGGCGACTTCCTGATTAAGTTCCCTTGTGAAATCTGAGCAAATGCCAACAGTGATGGCCTGGAAACAGTACAGTTTATCTCATTAGGTTGCTCCATTTCTTTCTGCTAATTTGCACAGCAATATAGTCATTCTAAAAGCAACCAAACCTTCAGCCGACTTGAAGTGCTACAAAAGGGAATCCACGCAGCAAGACCTGATTTTCTCATCGCTCGATTGTTGAAGGAGCAGTCAAGTGACTGGCTTAATCATACACCAAAGCTGATTACATGGTGAGGCTAACACCTCTACTAAGCAATAAATCAAGGTCAATCCTAAAGTAGGTCAGATGAATCAGCTGTTGGAGAAAGAATCGGTGCTACCATCAGTGCTGAATTAACCCTTGTCTCTCACAATAAGCTTTGACAGATGAGGTTACGCTTATAGATATGACAGAGTTAAATCTAGATACACAAATCAATACAAGCAACAATGGAGGATAATGCAGCCATGGAAAAAAGGAAACAAAGCATTGAAGTCCACTTCCAAGAAGATAATTAAAAAGCAGAGAGGATGTGTTAAGTTTGCGTCAATCCTTTGTTAGATCTCATACAGAGTACTGTGCAGAGATCCCCAATGTTATAAATTAGATTAACAGCCACCAGGGAAGGTGCAAAAAAAAAAGATATACAAGCCTAATACCAGAATTAAGAGTTTAAATCCATCTGGAAAGATTTCTTACAAAAGAGAAGGTGGGGAGTAACCTGTTGGAGGTGTTCAAAGATTATGAAAGCATTCAACACAATAAACTTTGGGAAGATGTGAAGAGAGGGATTTTGGGTTCACAGGAAATCACTGAGTGTTAGAGTAGTACAAAAACATTTTTATCAATTTTCTTTGTTTCAAAGAGGCTGAAATGTAAAATGTTGACATTATGAACTCAGATTCCATTGGAAGCACTGTGTACATTCTGGGCACTGTACGTCAAAACAAATCTATTTGCTCTGGAGGGAGCAGAGATTTATCAGAACGATATTGTGAATAAAAAGGTTAAATTATGAGAATAGACTAAGTTTGAATTCCCTTAATCAGAGAAAATCAATAGAGCTGTCCTTGAGATGTTTAAGATACTAGAAGAAATGGACGGTTTTCCTTTATGAACCTTACTTCCTTTGCTGGGGTAAAGATCATGCCAAGGGGGCATCACCTCAAAGCTTGAGCCAGTTCATTTAGAGGTAATGGAGGGAAGACTTTCTTCAAAAATAGGGGCAGTGAAAATTAGGAATTCACCCCTAAAGGGTGTTGGGCCTAGTGGGGGTCCATTGATAGTTTCAAAACGGAGACAGTTAGATGTTGTCAGATAAGAATAATGAGGCTCACAGGGGCAGCTGTTACCTAATTGGACAATGGAACAGCCTTCAGGGGCTGAACTACCTCTTGCTGCTCCCATGAGCAACAATTTCAAAGAAGCATTATTAAAAGGAAAGCAAATTTAAGTGATGCAGCTATTACTGCATGAAATACCTAAAAGCATAGAAAAATCGATGCTCAATCTTGTACACTTTCCACAATTACCTTGTGACAATGTGCAAGCTTTCATGATGAAAACATGAACTGTAAACAAAGAAAAGACATTGAGCAGTTTCAGATTATTACATACTGAAAAAAATCAATGGTTTTTCTTGGAATATTGATCAGTGCTTGCACAAGTAGGTGGAGGAGTCAAATAAGTGGGGAAGTAATTGGGCAGAGAGATAGCCCAAATCCCTGTGTCCACAGGACATTTGCAAACTAAGGTCCATGGATCCATGGTAGAACAGGATTTCCTAAGTTCTTGGAGGTCAGTTTCCCAACTTTGTATCTGACAGAAAGTTTCAACCAATACAGTACTGTTGAAACTTGGCAACTTGCAGCAAGGGATTTTATGGTCATTTAAAATATGATTGTGACCATAGAAAGAACTTGCACTTTCATTAACTTCAAGTGCCTCAAAGTTCTTTGCAGTGAATTAAAAACTTTTTCAAAGTGCGCTTATGCATTGGTTGTAATGTAGGAAATACAGGAGTCAATTTGCATAAAGCAAGCTCTCACAAAAAAGCAATTTGATAATCACAGATAGTCAGCTTTCTAAATTTGTAAGTATTGCTTGAGGGTTAAACTATTGGTCAGGACAACAGGGAGAATGCTCCTGCTGCTCTTCAAAGCATCCCATGGAAGTTTATGTTCCTACCTGAGTGACAGAAGCCTCGATTTAAAGTGTCATCTAAAAGATGGAACATCCAAAGGTGCAGCATTCATAGTACAACGTGTCAGATATTTGTACTCAAATTGCTGCAGGTGACCTGAATCCATGACCTATCAGAAGGGAGAGGGGGCTGTCTATTGCACTATGGCTGACACCAAACATGACTAATATGAACGTCTCTCAGCGTGCAAGCATTTCCCTGGGAATATTTAAAGTGGCTCAACTTTGAACTTAACCTGCAGCTTTTTTTCCGAATGACATTCTGATTCCCAACATCCAACCTCCCCACACATCCAGAAATCAACTGATTATTCACTGCCTTCACAAATATGATACATAAGAAATAGATCGGCAAAACGTAAGCAATGAGCACACCTGGAAAGCAGCACTGAGGGTTGGCAATATCAACATAGAGATAGCTTTCATGTCAATTCATTTGGGATTAATATTTCCCTTATCTGTGCCACACTATATCATTCAACTCTCTAACAAAACAAATTAGAGCAGGAAGCTGCAATATCTTTGATTTGTGAAGACGGAGGGGAAGTATGAAGGATCATAGAATCATACTGTACGGAAGAAAGCGTGGCGCATCAAGTTTGTACCATCAAAAATATAAACTCGTCCCACTTTCAAATACTTTGAATGTTATGACACTTTAAATTTTCACCCAAGTCCCAGGCTGTGTATTCCGGATCATTACTACTGTCTGGGTGAAATGTTCTTCCTCAAATCCCCTCTAAACCCCCTGCTTTTCACTTCAAAATTGTGCCCTCTTGTTAATTTCACCTTGTCCATGCCCCTCATGACATTATGTCAGGCACCTGTCCCCCACAAACCCCTCCCTCATTCCTCCCACTCCAAACAAACCAGTCCAAGCTTATCCAGCCTCTCTTCATTACTGAAATGCTCCATCCGACGCAACTTCCTGGGAAATGTTCTTTGCATCCCCTCCTGTAAAATCACACCCTTCCAACAGCATGGTGACCAGACTGCACACACTATTCCAGCTGCGGCTCAAACAAAATTCTGTACAGCGCCAACATTACCTCCCAGCTCTTATAATCTACACCTCAACTGATAAAGGCAGGCAAGTACCATGTATGCCTTCTTAACCACCCTATCAACCTGTCCAGCCAACAACAGGGAGCTGTAAACAAGCACATTAGCCCATTCCCCCTCTCCCTACCTTCCCCTCACTTTTGATAGCCCATTATGTGCAATGTGAACTTTCCTTGGAAATAAATTTATTGACTGCACAGGTGATTATAATGGTGGTTAGTATTTAACAAAAGGAATAAAAACGCACAAAAGAAAGTCACAGTGATTGAACAATGTTCTCACTGCTAAATTCAGTCGGGTGTGAGAGCACTTCTGGATAATATTAAAAAAGGGAAAAAAGAAAAGATAAATCATGCAGAATTCAGGGATCTGGGGTAAGAGTGGAAAGGTGGAGTTGAAGTCCAAGATCAGCCATGACTGTACTAATGACAGTGTAGGCTTTACAGGCTGTATAGCCTAATCCGATCTCCTGTATTTGTGTTTTTTAATTATGAATGGTAAAGTGAAATGCACAGGCTACTGACGTATAAAAAAGTGAAACAGCTGAAATTACAACATTCAGTGTGGTAGGTGGCCAGAGGAAGCACTGATGGGAGAATCAGTTATGGGGAAAGTGGTCGTAGAGTTGATATAGGATGGGAGGAGGGTTAATAACTGACCTTCCATGGCATTCCCCAGAGTTACATGGAATGCTTTGGAATTTATAGCTCAGGAAAAGGCCATTAATCCCAAACGGTCCATGCTAGTGTTATGGTCCATGAGAACCTCCTCCATATCAGCATGTCCTTTTCCCACATATGGTTATCATGTTAGGATCATCTGGAATGGCATAGCAGGCTCAAGGGCTGTATAATACACTCCTGATCATTTTTTAAAATTTTCTTATTCTAATAAATATTCTTTTGGGTAGAGAATTCTGCATGCTTCTAGGTTAAAAAAAAAGTTTCTCTTAAGTTCTTTATTGCATTTATTAGTGACTATCTTATAAATATGGCCTTAGCTCTGGTCGTCCACAAATGGAAACATTGGTAATTTTTCAAACTTTACACTGTTGACACCTATTTTTCAGACACCCTCCAGAGATCAGTGTCAGCTCTGATTCTGTGGGTCGTACCCCTTGCTTCCAAATTCCAAGTTCAGGTTAGGGCTTCAGCACAAAAAGCAAGGCTGACACTTCAGCACAGAGCTGAAATATGGTCCCTTTTCAGGCAGGATATTAAACTGTTTGCTGGGGAAACATCAAACAATTTTGAAGATCAGCAAAACTCTTCTCCCCGAGATCCTGGCCAATGTGTAATCCTCAAATAAACTTCACAAAAACAGATTACCTGTTCATTATCATATTGTGGTTTGCGGAGGTTTGCTGTGCACAAATAGGTTGTCATTTTGCCGACATTATACAGCAACTACACTTTAAAACCAAGCTGTAAAGAGCTCAGTAGCCATGAAAACACTATATCAGCAGTCTTTTTTTATTGCTGTTATGGATATTTGATTGTGGACATTTTCAGCACCTTTTAAGGTCATAACTCTTAAACAGCTTTACAGATTTGTTTCGCAGAATAATTTACAACTTTTGGATTTTATCCCAGAAACTAAAACACCCCTTAGGTTATGGAGGTGGCTGTGACTGACTGCAGCCTCTAATGGCCATCACTAAAATTACCTTGAACTTGTTTGAGTGCCTAGTGGTGTTTGGGGGCTAGCGGGAGGGAAATTGTAGAGAGCAAGCAGAATTTATCTTCATAGAGTAACCTCTTCAAAATATGTTGGACTAGCTGTAATGATCTCCACTGATTAAAATTGATGGACAAATTTTAAACTGATTACGAGTAAGGCCTCAATCTTAAAAGATGACCAGTGTTTTGTTTTGCATGGTGTGGAAGCATTTTACATGTAATGAAGTTTTCCTTCAGTCACTATTAGAACAAACATGATAAATGTTCCCCTAAAAAAAAGTCAGAGAATACTATTACAATACCAAGAATACAGAAATGAGAGGAAATATCCCACTCAGTTAATACATACAAAAATCACAACACTCCTGACTGAGCCTTAACCGTGCAGCAGTGAGATACATCGGGTTTACAAAAGGTGTTTCATACGCAAATACACAGACCTGACATACTTGCTGAGGTAGGCATTAGCAACAAAGGTACACTTTACATAAAGAAATTTAAAATAATAATATATTTTCAGTTCACAATGCAAAATGGGCAGAAATGCACAACTCAATCTCAGAATATCAGCTCCAAATATGAGAATCAGACTTAATAACATGGCAAAACATTCTAAAATGCTTCATACTAAACTATGCAATAGATTATCAAAGACAGGAGGCCAAAAGCCTCATCAGACACAGGTTTTAGAGCATGTTAAACGAGGAAGAAGAGGCATAGAACTAAATAAATATTTAGGGGGAATATTCCAGGTTATTGGGTCAAAGCAGCTGAAGTTTATAAATGTAATAAATGAAATGCTAATCAGATGTTTATGAGGGAATAAAAAAACATACAAACATGATACAGCTTTAAGACCACCAAATATGTAAAATAAGGCATTTTCCATAGCTAGTTATAGCAGTTAACATTTGTCAAATTCAACGAGGTCAGAAAAACATGGTTACAGAAGTGAATCCAACATAAGGTACAACATTTACCACATAACAGACCACAGAACTAGAGGGCATAGGTTTAGGATGAGAGGGGAAAGATATAAAAGAGACATAAGGGGTAACTTTTTCCACACAGAGGGTGGTACATGTATGGAATGAGCTGCCAGAGCAAGTGGTGGAGGCTGGTACAATTGCAACATTTAAAAGACGTTTGAATGGGTATGTGAATAGGAAGGGTTTGGAGGGACATGGGCCGGGTGCTAGCAGGTGGGACTAAATTGGGTTGGCATAGACGGGTTGGACAGAAGGGTCTGTTTCCATGCTGTAAATCTCTATGACTCTAAGAGAGAGATGGTGACATAGTGGTAATACCAGTAGACTAGTAATCCAGAGGTTCAGGTTAATGCTCTGAGGAACACAAGGTCAAATGCATCTATGGCAACTGATAGAATTTGAACTTTGCTTACAAATCTGCAATATAAAACTGGTCGCTGTAATATCAACCACGCCAACTTTTGCCAATTGACAAAACAAAAATAAAACCAAGGCTCTTTAGAGAAGAAATGATCTTTTAACTAGGGAAGGAAATCTGCTATATGTACTTGATCTTGCCTACATGCAACTTCAGACCTATAGACATATGGCTGATTCTTAGCTGCCCTCCGAAAGGCCTAGCATGCCACAGTTCAAGGGCAGTTGGTGGTGGGCAGCAGTTCTTGCCTGGGATACCCATGTCCCTTGAAAAGAATAAAGGAAATAAAATCTATACCCCAGATGCTAACTTTTACCTTTTTTTAAAAAAACAGATGGACTTGCATTTCAACATTATTTGTTTAGTTTTAATTTTGGCATATACATTTTATTTATGTCACACCAATCCAAAACACCTCATTGATCTGCAACAATGTGCATGTACGCAGGAACTTTAATAGAGTAAAAAGTTTCAAGGTACATCACAGGAGCATTACTAAGTGAAACGTCAGGAACTATTAAGTAAGGTGACCCAATGTTCCATCAGAAAGTGCAGGTTTTGAGAAATGTCTTGAAAGGTGCTAAGACAGACGAAGAGGTTTTAAGGAAGGATTTCCTGAATTTAGGGCCTATTCAGCAGGAGGCCAGGATGGTGAGGGCAAAGAGAACTGGAAGAATACAAGATGTCAGTATTAATGGAGAGCAGAGATTTCGGTTGGCAAAACCCTGCATCAATGACTACTAGATCAGACACACACGCACACAAACACAGTATCAGACCACAGGAAACAAAATCACAAACGTCATAAATAAAAAGGGCATTTCCACCACTGCAAATTGCTTGATTGCACGAAGTAGCTTCTGAATGATGCAGTGCAAGTTGGAAGTTGTTTACTGATAAAAAGATAGAGAGAAAAACGGTTCGTTTGTTATGACAGGAAGGGAAAAGCACGAATGCTAACCTCTTTCGAACTGAAAGCAATGTCTGCAAAGGTGTAAAATACATTGTAGGGGAGATGCGTGGGGAACAAGTGGGGATGCAGCGAGAAGGAAGTGGGGATCCATTGGCTCCAGTTCCAGGCGAGTGCAAACTGGATTAACCTGTAGATCGAGAGTGGAGGGGGGGGGAAGAGAGAGTATTAAAGCCCAACCCCCGCAAATATCTGCAGCCTGAGCTGCGGCAGTGGGTCACTCACCTTACAATGGGCGGAGAGCTAAAAGGTATTCCCTCCTGCGGGTGTGCTGCCTTGTCGTCGGCTTCTACACCTCGCTACTGAACCTGAACCTGGACCGCCACCGCCACGGATACAATGTCGCAAGGTTCCACTGACCTACTTCCAGCCGCTGACGTAACCACTGACCTGGATCCTCTGGAGTCACACCCCCGCTTCCTGTCAATCACCGCCCCCTCGGTGTGCAGCTCAACCACTCGGCTCACCGCACCGGCAGCCGCGCCAATAGGGGAGCGCCTTTCCGCCACCACCCCTTCGGGGGTGGGAGACGGCGGACTGGACCAATCGTCGTCCGTCACCGGCTGGCCTCGGGCCAATCAGAAACACCCGCTTCCGTTGATTGGATGGGCGGTTAAAAACGCGCGCAATGAACCAACCGGAGCGTGGCTCGCGCGGACGGCTTGTGTGTCCGCGGGCGACCAATCCGAGCTTCCCTTTCATCACCGGCTGGGGACGATGCAGCGGCGGTGGTCGCCATAGCAACGGGCTGCAGGCTGGATCCAGAGAATTAAAGAGAGAGGTGGATTGGAGCAGCAAGGTCAGAGTGGGTCAAAGGGAAAACAAGATCTACTGTTTGGGAAAAAAGACACACCCAGGTACGTTAAAGAGTTTGTTGATGGGACTCTGAACACAGGTTTTTAGATTAGATTCACTACAGTATGGAAACATACAGGCCCAACACTGACCCTCCAAAGAGTAACCCACCCAGACCCATTCCCCTCTGACTAATGCACCTAACACTATGGGCAACACCAGTTTATTAGCAGCTCCTAAAAGAGAGTTGGATAAATAGTCAAAGAGCAAACAAAATGCACAAGCGTGAGCAAGCCTGCAGAATCAACTCTTGGAAAGAACTAGATTAAATTCCCTACAGTGTGGAAACAGGCCCTTCAGCTCAACAAGTCCACACCGACCCTCCAAAGAGAAACCCACCCCCTATATTTACCCCTAACTAATCCACCTAACACTACGGACAATTTAGCATGGCCAATTCACCCGACCTGCACACCTTTGGACTGCAAGAGGAAACCAGAGCATCCGGAGGAAACCCACGCAGACACTGGCCCCCTATATTTACCCCTAACTAATCCACCTAACACTACGGACAATTTAGCATGGCCAATTCACCCGACCTGCACACCTTTGGACTGCAGGAGGAAACCAGAGCATCCGGAGGAAACCCACGCAGACACGGGGAGAATGTGCAAACTCCACACAGACAGTTGCCTGAGGTGGGAATTGAACCCGAGTCCCTGTGAGGCAGCAGTGCTAACCACTGAACCACCATACCGCCCCCAACTAGCACAGACTTGATGGACCGATTGGCCGCCTCCTGAGCTGCGCTGTGCTCTAATTCTACATCCAAACCAAAAAAAACTGCTACAATTGAATAATCTTTACGCTCAGGATTGAGCCAGAAAGCTTTCCCATGCTGCAAAACTGAGAGGTGACACCTTTATTTGAAATGGCATGTGCTGGAGAAACTCAGTATGTCTGGCAGAATCTGTGGATTGAAAAACAGAAAGAGTTAATGTTTTGAACCCAGTACCCTTCGTTAGATCCGAAAGCAGATGGAGAGAGGTGATTTTATGCTGATGTTAGGTTGGTTGAGTTGAAAAGGGTGGAGGCAATGCCCAGTCTCTTTTATATCTTTCCCCCTCACCCTAAACCTATGCCCTCTAGTTCTGGACACCCTGACCCCAGGGAAAAGACTTTGTCTATTTATCCTATCCATGCCCCTCATAATTTTGTAAACCTCTATAAGGTCAACCCTCACCCTCCGATGCTCCAGGGAAAACAGCTCCAGTCTGTTCAGCCTCTCCCTGTAGCTCAGATCCTCCAACCCTGGCAACATCCTTGTAAATCTTTTCTGAACCCTTTCAAGTTTCACAACATCTTTTCGATAGGAAGGAGACCAGAATTGCACGCAATATTCCAACAGTGGCCTAACCAATGTCCTGTACAGCCGCAACATGACCTCCCAACTCCTGTAC